>NC_079196.1:224378396-224455896 GCF_029499605.1 Hyla sarda
GGGGATTGTGGTTAGCAAGTGTGACTGATGATGGGTGTTGTGGTTAGTATGTGTGACTGATGATGGGGGTTGTGGTTAGTATGTGTGACTGATGATGGGGGTTGTAGTTAGTATGTGTGACTGATGATGGGGATTGTAGTTAGTATGTGTGACTGATGATGGGGGTTGTAGTTAGTATGTGTGACTGATGATGGGGGTTGTAGTTAGTATGTGTGACCGATGATGGGGATTGTAGTTAGCAAGTGTGACTGATGATGGGGATTGTAGTTAGCAAGTGTGACTGATGATGGGGATTGTAGTTAGCAAGTGTGACTGATGATGGGGGTTGTAGTTAGCAAGTGTGACTGATGATGGGGGTTGTAGTTAGTATGTGTGACTGATGATGGGGGTTGTAGTTAGCATGTGTGACTGATGATGGGGGTTGTAGTTAGCATGTGTGACTGATGATGGGGGTTGTAGTTAGTATGTGTGACTGATGATGGGGGTTGTAGTTAGTATGTGTGACTGATGATGGGGATTGTAGTTAGTATGTGTGACTGATGATGGGGGATTGTAGTTAGTATGTGTGACTGATGATGGGGGTTGTAGTTAGTATGTGTGACTGATGATGGGGGTTGTAGTTAGTATGTGTGACTGATGATGGGGGTTGTAGTTAGTATGTGTGACTGATGATGGGGGTTGTGGTGTAAGGTGTCTGACATGTAACAACCCTGTAGTTATCTGACAGTTCCCACTAACCACTACATCAAGTAAAGCAGCTCTCTGTATCAAGGCCCCGGAATAAATAACTCAAAAGCCGGGACTTATGGATAACAGCTTGTTCTGTACTGATGTAGCAGATCCAATAGTACAGCAGTGCAGTATGTTTCCTTCACTGACCTGAGGACATCCAGTCGGGAGACTCAAGACATTAGTAATAGAAGTAATTTACAAATCTGTTTAACTTTCTGGCACCACTTGATTAAAAAATAAAAAGTTTTCCACCGGAGTACCCCTTTAAGCATTGACTTTGCTCTCATTAGTGCAGACAAGGAGTGGATTTAAGGTCAGATATTAACCGCTGTTCACACTTGTGTTAACCATTGAACTGTAATGTATGATAAGTAACACATACGAGCGTCCTGGGGGGTCACCAGGTATAATGTACTCGCTTCATCACATCCAGGGGTTTTTTTTTTTACACTCCTCGTGGGCCTGGGGCCCATTCTCCGCCAACTGACCCTTAAAGGGATACTCCAGTGAAAAAAAATGTTTTTTGTAAATCAGCCGGAGCCAGAAAGTTATACAGATTTGTAAATAATTAATATATAAAAATCTTAATCCTTCCAGTACTTATCAGCTGCTGTAAGCTCCACAGGAAGTTCTTTTCTTTTTGAATTTCCTTTCTGTCTGTCCACAGTGCTCTCTGCTGACACCTCTGTCCATGTCAGGAACTGTCCAGAGTAGGAGCAAATCCCCATAGAAAACCTCTCCTGCTCTGGACAGTTCCTGACATAGACAGAGGTGTCAGCAGAGAGCACTGTGGTCAGACAGAAAGGAAATTCAAAAAAAGAACTTCCGGTGGAGCATAAAGCAGCTGATAAGTACTGGAAGGATTATGATTCTTAAAGGGGTACTCCAGTGGAAAACTATATATTTTTTTTTTAATCAACTGGTGCCAGAAAGTTAAACAGATTTGTAAATTACTTCTATTAAAAATCTTAATCCTTCCAGTACTTATCAGCTGTTGTATGCTCCAGAGGAAGTTCTTTTCTTTTTGAATTTATTTTCTGTCTGACCACAGTGCTCTCTGCTGACACCTCTGTCCATGTCAGGAACTGTTCAGAGCAGGAGAGGTTTGCTATGGGGATTTTCTCCTACTCTGGACAGTTCCTGACATGGACAGAGGTGTCAGCAGAGAGCACTGTGGTCAGACTGGAAAGAACTACACAACTTCCTCTGTAGTATACTGCAGCTGATAACTACTGGAAGGATTAAGATTTTTTAATAGAAGTAATTTACAAATCTGTTTAACTTTCTGGCACCAGTTGATTTAACAAAAACTGTTTCCCGCTGGAGTACCCCTTTAAGAGGACCATATAAGTTGCTCAGCAAGGATAAAAATCTTTACAAGGGCCTCGCTGCATTCCAGAACCTGTAGGGCTTCGGACGACAAACATCTGTACAAGTCTGTGACATTTTTGAAAGGTAATTATTTAATGTGACCTGCAGTCCTATGTAACACCACAGATAACACAGTGATAACTCTCTGAGTACAGATAATGTATAGATGTGACCTGCAGTCCTATGTAACACCACAGATAACACAGTGATAACTCTCTGAGTACAGATAATGTATAGATGTGACCTGCAGTCCTATGTAACACCACAGATAACACAGGGATAACTCTCTGAGTACAGATAATGTATAGATGTGACCTGCAGTCCTATGTAACACCACAGATAACACAGTGATAACTCTCTGAGTACAGATAATGTATAGATGAGACCTGCAGTCCTATGTAACACCACAGATAACACAGTGATAACTCTCTGAGTACAGATCATGTATAGATGTGACCTGCAGTCCTATGTAACACCACAGATAACACAGTGATAACTCTCTGAGTACAGATAATGTATAGATGTGACCTGCAGTCCTATGTAACACCACAGATAACAGTGATAACTCTCTGAGTACAGATAATGTATAGATGTGACCTGCAGTCCTATGTAACACCACAGATAACACAGTGATAACTCTCTGAGTATAGATAATGTATAGATGTGACCTGCAGTCCTATGTAACACCACAGATAACAGTGATAACTCTCTGAGTACAGATAATGTATAGATGTGACCTGCAGTCCTATGTAACACCACAGATAACAGTGATAACTCTGAGTACAGATAATGTATAGATGTGACCTGCAGTCCTATGTAACACCACAGATAACAGTGATAACTCTCTGAGTACAGATAATGTATAGATGTGACCTGCAGTCCTATGTAACACCACAGATAACAGTGATAACTCTCTGAGTACAGAGAATGTATAGATGTGACCTGCAGTCCTATGTAACACCACAGATAACACAGTGATAACTCTCTGAGTACAGATAATGTATAGATGTGACCTGCAGTCCTATGTAACACCACAGATAACACAGTGATAACTCTCTGAGTACAGATAATGTATAGATGAGACCTGCAGTCCTATGTAACACCACAGATAACACAGTGATAACTCTCTGAGTACAGATAATGTATAGATGTGACCTGCAGTCCTATGTAACACCACAGATAACACAGTGATAACTCTCTGAGTACAGATAATGTATAGATGTGACCTGCAGTCCTATGTAACACCACAGATAACAGTGATAACTCTCTGAGTACAGATAATGTATAGATGTGACCTGCAGTCCTATGTAACACCACAGATAACAGTGATAACTCTCTGAGTACAGATAATGTATAGATGTGACCTGCAGTCCTATGTAACACCACAGATAACACAGTGATAACTCTCTGAGTACAGATAATGTATAGATGTGACCTGCAGTCCTATGTAACACCACAGATAACAGTGATAACTCTCTGAGTACAGATAATGTATAGATGTGACCTGCAGTCCTATGTAACACCACAGATAACAGTTATAACTCTCTGAGTACAGATAATGTATAGATGTGACCTGCAGTCCTATGTAACACCACAGATAACACAGTGATAACTCTCTGAGTACAGATAATGTATAGATGTGACCTGCAGTCCTATGTAACACCACAGATAACACAGTGATAACTCTCTGAGTACAGATAATGTATAGATGTGACCTGCAGTCCTATGTAACACCACAGATAACACAGTGATAACTCTCTGAGTACAGATAATGTATAGATGTGACCTGCAGTCCTATGTAACACCACAGATAACACAGTGATAACTCTGAGTACAGATAATGTAAAGATGTGACCTGCAGTCCTATGTAACACCACAGATAACACAGTGATAACTCTCTGAGTACAGATAATGTATAGATGTGACCTGCAGTCCTATGTAACACCACAGATAACAGTGATAACTCTCTGAGTACAGATAATGTAGTAGATGTGACCTGCAGTCCTATGTAACACCACAGATAACAGTGATAACTCTCTGAGTACAGATAATGTATAGATGTGACCTGCAGTCCTATGTAACACCACAGATAACACAGTGATAACTCTCTGAGTACAGATAATGTATAGATGTGACCTGCAGTCCTATGTAACACCACAGATAACACAGTGATAACTCTCTGAGTACAGATAATGTATAGATGTGACCTGCAGTCCTATGTAACACCACAGATAACACAGTGATAACTCTCTGAGTATAGATAATGTATAGATGTGACCTGCAGTCCTATGTAACACCACAGATAACAGTGATAACTCTCTGAGTACAGATAATGTAGTAGATGTGACCTGCAGTCCTATGTAACACCACAGATAACAGTGATAACTCTCTGAGTACAGATAATGTATAGATGTGACCTGCAGTCCTATGTAACACCACAGATAACACAGTGATAACTCTCTGAGTACAGATAATGTATAGATGTGACCTGCAGTCCTATGTAACACCACAGATAACACAGTGATAACTCTCTGAGTACAGATAATGTATAGATGTGACCTGAAGTCCTATGTAACACCACAGATAACAGTGATAACTCTCTGAGTACAGATAATGTATAGATGTGACCTGCAGTCCTATGTAACACCACAGATAACAGTGATAACTCTGAGTACAGATAATGTATAGATGTGACCTGCAGTCCTATGTAACACCACAGATAACACAGTGATAACTCTCTGAGTACAGATAATGTATAGATGTGACCTGCAGTCCTATGTAACACCACATATAACAGTGATAACTCTCTGAGTACATATAATATAGTAGAAGTCACCTGCAGTCCTATGTAACACCACAGATAACAGTGATAACTCTCTGAGTACAGATAATGTATAGATGTGACCTGCAGTCCTATGTAACACCACAGATAACAGTGATAACTCTCTGAGTACATATAATATAGTAGAAGTCACCTGCAGTCCTATGTAACACCACAGATAACAGTGATAACTCTCTGAGTACAGATAATGTATAGATGTGACCTGCAGTCCTATGTAACACCACAGATAACACAGTGATAACTCTCTGAGTACAGATAATGTATATATGTGACCTGCAGTCCTATGTAACACCACAGATAACAGTGATAACTCTCTGAGTACAGATAATGTATAGATGTGACCTGCAGTCCTATGTAACACTACAGATAACACAGTGATAACTCTCTGAGTACAGATAATGTAATAGATGTGACCTGCAGTCCTATGTAACACCACAGATAACACAGTGATAACTCTCTGAGTACAGATAATGTATAGATGTGACCTGCAGTCCTATGTAACACCACAGATAACAGTGATAACTCTCTGAGTACAGATAATGTATAGATGTGACCTGCAGTCCTATGTAACACCACAGATAACACAGTGATAACTCTATGAGTACAGATAATGTATAGATGTGACCTGCAGTCCTATGTAACACCACAGATAACACAGTGATAACTCTCTGAGTACAGATAATGTATAGATGTGACCTGCAGTCCTATGTAACACCACAGATAACAGTGATAACTCTCTGAGTACAGATAATGTATAGATGTGACCTGCAGTCCTATGTAACACCACAGATAACACAGTGATAACTCTCTGAGTACAGATATTGTATAGATGTGACCTGCAGTCCTATGTAACACCACAGATAACACAGTGATAACTCTCTGAGTACAGATAATGTATAGATGTGACCTGCAGTCCTATGTAACACCACAGATAACAGTGATAACTCTCTGAGTACAGATAATGTATAGATGTGACCTGCAGTCCTATGTAACACCACAGATAACACAGTGATAACTCTCTGAGTACAGATAATGTATAGATGTGACCTGCAGTCCCATGTAACACCACAGATAACACAGTGATAACTCTCTGAGTACAGATAATGTATAGATGTGACCTGAAGTCCTATGTAACACCACAGATAACAGTGATAACTCTGAGTACAGATAATGTATAGATGTGACCTGCAGTCCTATGTAACACCACAGATAACAGTGATAACTCTCTGAGTACATATAATATAGTAGAAGTCACCTGCAGTCCTATGTAACACCACAGATAACACAGTGATAACTCTCTGAGTACAGATAATGTATAGATGTGACCTGCAGTCCTATGTAACACCACAGATAATACAGTGATAACTCTCTGAGTACAGATAATGTAGTAGATGTGACCTGCAGTCCTATGTAACACCACAGATAACACAGTGATAACTCTCTGAGTACAGATAATGTGTAGATGTGACCTGCAGTCCTATGTAACACCACAGATAACACAGTGATAACTCTCTGAGTACAGATAATGTATAGATGTGACCTGCAGTCCTATGTAACACCACAGATAACAGTGATAATTCTCTGAGTACAGATAATGTATAGATGTGACCTGCAGTCCTATGTAACACCACAGATAACACAGTGATATCTCTCTGAGTACAGATAATGTATAGATGTGACCTGCAGTCCTATGTAACACCACAGATAACAGTGATAACTCTCTGAGTACAGATAATGTAGTAGATGTGACCTGCAGTCCTATGTAACACCACAGATAACACAGTGATAACTCTCTGAGTACAGATAATGTATAGATGTGACCTGCAGTCCTATGTAACACCACAGATAACATTGATAACTCTCTGAGTACAGATAATGTAGTAGATGTTACCTGCAGTCCTATGTAACACCACAGATAACACAGTGATAACTCTCTGAGTACAGATAATGTATAGATGTGACCTGCAGTCCTATGTAACACCACAGATAACAGTGATAACTCTCTGAGTACAGATAATGTATAGATGTGACCTGCAGTCCTATGTAACACCACAGATAACAGTGATAACTCTCTGAGTACAGATAATGTATAGATGTGACCTGCAGTCCTATGTAACACCACAGATAACACAGTGATAACTCTCTGAGTACAGATAATGTATAGATGTGACCTGCAGTCCTATGTAACACCACAGATAACACAGTGATAACTCTCTGAGTACAGATAATGTATAGATGTGACCTGCAGTCCTATGTAACACCACAGATAACACAGTGATAACTCTCTGAGTACAGATAATGTATAGATGTGACCTGCAGTCCTATGTAACACCACATATAACAGTGATAATTATCTGAGTACAGATAATGTATAGATGTGACCTGCAGTCCTATGTAACAGCACAGATAACAGTGATAACTCTGAGTACAGATAATGTATAGATGTGACCTGCAGTCCTATGTAACACCACAGATAACAGTGATAACTCTCTGAGTACAGATAATGTATAGATGTGACCTGCAGTCCTATGTAACACCACAGATAACAGTGATAACTCTCTGAGTACAGATAATGTATAGATGTGACCTGCAGTCCTATGTAACACCACAGATAACAGTGATAACTCTCTGAGTACAGATAATATATAGATGTGACCTGCAGTCCTATGTAACACCACAGATAACACAGTGATAACTCTCTGAGTACAGATAATGTAGTAGATGTGACCTGCAGTCCTATGTAACACCACAGATAACACAGTGATAACTCTCTGAGTACAGATAATGTATAGATGTGACCTGCAGTCCTATGTAACACCACAGATAACACAGTGATAACTCTCTGAGTACAGATAATGTATAGATGTGACCTGCAGTCCTATGTAACACCACAGATAACAGTGATAACTCTCTGAGTACAGATAATGTATAGATGTGACCTGTAGTCCTATGTAACACCACAGATAACAGTGATAACTCTCTGAGTACAGATAATGTAGTAGATGTGACCTGCAGTCCTATGTAACACCACAGATAACACAGTGATAACTCTCTGAGTACAGATAATGTATAGATGTGACCTGCAGTCCTATGTAACACCACAGATAACACAGTGATAACTCTCTGAGTACAGATAATGTAGTAGATGTTACCTGCAGTCCTATGTAACACTACAGATAACACAGTGATAACTCTCTGAGTACAGATAATGTATAGATGTGACCTGCAGTCCTATGTAACACCACAGATAACACAGTGATAACTCTCTGAGTACAGATAATGTATAGATGTGACCTGCAGTCCTATGTAACACCACAGATAACACAGTGATAACTCTCTGAGTACAGATAATGTATAGATGTGACCTGCAGTCCTATGTAACACCACAGATAACACAGTGATAACTCTCTGAGTACAGATAATGTATAGATGTGACCTGCAGTCCTATGTAACACCACAGATAACAGTGATAACTCTATGAGTACAGATAATGTATAGATGTGACCTGCAGTCCTATGTAACACCACAGATAACACAGTGATAACTCTCTGAGTACAGATAATGTATAGATGTGACCTGCAGTCCTATGTAACACCACAAATAACACAGTGATAACTCTCTGAGTACAGATAATGTAGTAGATGTGACCTGCAGTCCTATGTAACACCACAGATAACAGTGATAACTCTCTGAGTACAGATAATGTATAGATGTGACCTGCAGTCCTATGTAACACCACAGATAACACAGTGATAACTCTCTGAGTACAGATAATGTATAGATGTGACCTGCAGTCCTATGTAACACCACAGATAACAGTGATAACTCTCTGAGTACAGATAATGTATAGATGGGACCTGCAGTCCTATGTAACACCACAGATAACAGTGATAACTCTCTGAGTACAGATAATGTATAGATGTGACCTGCAGTCCTATGTAACACCACAGATAACACAGTGATAACTCTCTGAGTACAGATAATGTATAGATGTGACCTGCAGTCCTATGTAACACCACAGATAACAGTGATAACTCTCTGAGTACAGATAATGTATAGATGTGACCTGCAGTCCTATGTAACACCACAGATAACAGTGATAACTCTCTGAGTACAGATAATGTAGTAGATGTGACCTGTAGTCCTATGTAACACCACATATAACAGTGATAACTCTCTGAGTACAGATAATGTATAGATGTGACCTGCAGTCCTATGTAACACCACAGATAACACAGTGATAACTCTCTGAGTACAGATAATGTATAGATGTGACCTGCAGTCCTATGTAACACCACAGATAACACAGTGATATCTCTGAGTACAGATAATGTATAGATGTGACCTGCAGTCCTATGTAACAGCACAGATAACAGTGATAACTCTCTGAGTACAGATAATGTATAGATGTGACCTGCAGTCCTATGTAACACCACAGATAACAGTGATAACTCTCTGAGTACAGATAATGTATAGATGTGACCTGCAGTCCTATGTAACACCACAGATAACACAGTGATAACTCTGAGTACAGATAATGTATAGATGTGACCTGCAGTCCTATGTAACACCACAGATAACAGTGATAACTCTCTGAGTACAGATAATGTATAGATGTGACCTGCAGTCCTATGTAACACCACAGATAACAGTGATAACTCTCTGAGTACAGATAATGTATAGATGTGGCCTGCAGTCCTATGTAACACCACAGATAACAGTGATAACTCTCTGAGTACAGATAATGTATAGATGTGACCTGCAGTCCTATGTAACACCACAGATAACACAGTGATAACTCTCTGAGTACAGATAATGTATAGATGTGACCTGCAGTCCTATGTAACACCACAGATAACAGTGATAACTCTCTGAGTACAGATAATGTATAGATGTGACCTGCAGTCCTATGTAACACCACAGATAACACAGTGATAACTCTCTGAGTACAGATAATGTATAGATGTGACCTGCAGTCCTATGTAACACCACAGATAACACAGTGATAACTCTCTGAGTACAGATAATGTATAGATGTGACCTGCAGTCCTATGTAACACCACAGATAACACAGTGATAACTCTCTGAGTACAGATAATGTAGTAGATGTGACCTGCAGTCCTATGTAACACCACAGATAACACAGTGATAACTCTCTGAGTACAGATAATGTATAGATGTGACCTGCAGTCCTATGTAACACCACAGATAACAGTGATAACTCTCTGAGTACAGATAATGTATAGATGTGACCTGCAGTCCTATGTAACACCACAGATAACACAGTGATAACTCTCTGAGTACAGATAATGTAGTAGATGTGACCTGCAGTCCTATGTAACACCACAGATAACACAGTGATAACTCTCTGAGTACAGATAATGTATAGATGTGACCTGCAGTCCTATGTAACACCACAGATAACAGTGATAACTCTCTGAGTACAGATAATGTATAGATGTGACCTGCAGTCCTATGTAACACCACAGATAACAGTGATAACTCTCTGAGTACAGATAATGTATAGATGTGACCTGCAGTCCTATGTAACACCACAGATAACACAGTGATAACTCTCTGAGTACAGATAATGTATAGATGTGACCTGCAGTCCTATGTAACACCACAGATAACAGTGATAACTCTCTGAGTACAGATAATGTATAGATGTGACCTGCAGTCCTATGTAACACCACAGATAACACAGTGATAACTCTCTGAGTACAGATAATGTATAGATGTGACCTGCAGTCCTATGTTACACCACAGATAACACAGTGATAACTCTCTGAGTACAGATAATGTATAGATGTGACCTGCAGTCCTATGTAACACCACAGATAACACAGTGATAACTCTCTGAGTACAGATAATGTAGTAGATGTGACCTGCAGTCCTATGTAACACCACAGATAACAGTGATAACTCTCTGAGTACAGATAATGTATAGATGTGACCTGCAGTCCTATGTAACACCACAGATAACACAGTGATAACTCTGAGTACAGATAATGTATAGATGTGACCTGCAGTCCTATGTAACACCACAGATAACACAGTGATAACTCTCTGAGTACAGATAATGTATAGATGTGACCTGCAGTCCTATGTAATACCACCGATAACACAGTGATAACTCTCTGAGTACAGATAATGTATAGATGTGACCTGCAGTCCTATGTAACAACACAGATAACACAGTGATAACTCTCTGAGTACAGATAATGTATAGATGTGACCTGCAGTCCTATGTAACACCACAGATAACAGTGATAACTCTCTGAGTACAGATAATGTAGTAGATGTGACCTGCAGTCCTATGTAACACCACAGATAACAGTGATAACTCTTTGAGTACAGATAATGTATAGATGTCACCTGCAGTCCTATGTAACACCACAGATAACAGTGATAACTCTCTGAGTACAAATAATGTATAGATGTGACCTGCAGTCCTATGTAACACCACAGATAACACAGTGATAACTCTCTGAGTACAGATAATGTATAGATGTGACCTGCAGTCCTATGTAACACCACAGATAACACAGTGATAACTCTCTGAGTACAGATAATGTATAGATGTGACCTGCAGTCCTATGTAACACCACAGATAACAGTGATAACTCTATGAGTACAGATAATGTATAGATGTGACCTGCAGTCCTATGTAACACCACAGATAACAGTGATATCTCTCTGATTACAGATAATGTATAGATGTGACCTGCAGTCCTATGTAACACCACAGATAACAGTGATAACTCTCTGACTACAGATAATGTATAGATGTGACCTGCAGTCCTATGTAACACCACAGTGATAACTCTCTGAGTACAGATAATGTATAGATGTGACCTGCAGTCCTATGTAACACCAGATAACACAGTGATATCTCTCTGAGTACAGATAATGTATAGATGTCACCTGCAGTCCTATGTAACACCACAGATAACAGTGATAACTCTCTGAGTACAGATAATGTATAGATGTGACCTGCAGTCCTATGTAACACCACAGATAACAGTGATAACTCTCTGAGTACAGATAATGTATAGATGTGACCTGCAGTCCTATGTAACACAACAGATAACAGTGATAACTCTCTGAGTACAGATAATGTATAGATGTGACCTGCAGTCCTATGTAACACCACAGATAACACAGTGATAACTCTCTGAGTACAGATAATGTATAGATGTGACCTGCAGTCCTATGTAACACCCCAGATAACACAGTGATAACTCTCTGAGTACAGATAATGTATAGATGTGACCTGCAGTCCTATGTAACACCACAGATAACACAGTGATAACTCTCTGAGTACAGATAATGTATAGATGTGACCTGCAGTCCTATGTAACACCACAGGTAACACAGTGATAACTCTCTGAGTACAGATAATGTATAGATGTGACCTGCAGTCCTATGTAACACCACAGATAACAGTGATAACTCTCTGAGTACAGATAATGTAACTATGTGACCTGCAGTCCTATGTAACACCACAGATAACAGTGATAACTCTGAGTACAGATAATGTATAGATGTGACCTGCAGTCCTATGTAACACCACAGTGATAACTCTCTGAGTACAGATAATGTATAGATGTGACCTGCAGTCCTATGTAACACCAGATAACACAGTGATAACTCTCTGAGTACAGATAATGTATAGATGTGACCTGCAGTCCTATGTAACACCACAAATAACACAGTGATAACTCTCTGAGTACAGATAATGTATAGATGTGACCTGCAGTCCTATGTAACACCACAAATAACACAGTGATAATTCTCTGAGTACAGATAATGTATAGATGTGACCTGCAGTCCTATGTAACACCACAGATAACACAGTGATAACTCTCTGAGTACAGATAATGTAGTAGATGTAACCTGCAGTCCTATGTAACACCACAGATAACACAGTGATAACTCTCTGAGTACAGATAATGTATAGATGTGACCTGCAGTCCTATGTAACACCACAGATAATGTATAGATGTGACCTGCAGTCCTATGTAACACCACAGATAACAGTGATAACTCTGAGTACAGATAATGTATAGATGTGACCTGCAGTCCTATGTAACACCACAGATAACAGTGATAACTCTCTGAGTACAGATAATGTAACTATGTGACCTGCAGTCCTATGTAACACCACAGATAACAGTGATAACTCTCTGAGTACAGATAATGTATAGATGTGACCTGCAGTCCTATGTAACACCACAGATAACACAGTGATAACTCTCTGAGTACAGATAATGCATAGATGTGACCTGCAGTCCTATGTAACACCACAGATAACACAGTGATAACTCTCTGAGTACAGATAATGTAACTATGTGACCTGCAGTCCTATGTAACACCACAGATAACAGTGATAACTCTCTGAGTACAGATAATGTAGTAGATGTGACCTGCAGTCCTATGTAACACCACAGATAACAGTGATAACTCTCTGAGTACAGATAATGTATAGATGTGACCTGCAGTCCTATGTAACACCACAGATAACACAGTGATAACTCTCTGAGTACAGATAATGTATAGATGTGACCTGCAGTCCTATGTAACACCACAGATAACACAGTGATAACTCTCTGAGTACAGACAATGTAGTAGATGTGACCTGCAGTCCTATGTAACACCACAGATAACAGTGATAACTCTCTGAGTACAGATAATGTATAGATGTGACCTGCAGTCCTATGTAACACCACAGATAACAGTGATAACTCTCTGAGTACAGATAATGTATAGATGTGACCTGCAGTCCTATGTAACACCACAGATAACACAGTGATAACTCTCTGAGTACAGATAATGTATAGATGTGACCTGCAGTCCTATGTAACACTACAGATAACACAGTGATAACTCTCTGAGTACAGATAATGTAGTAGATGTAACCTGCAGTCCTATGTAACACCACAGATAACACAGTGATAACTCTCTGAGTACAGATAATGTATATATGTGACCTGCAGTCCTATGTAACACCACAGATAACACAGTGATAACTCTCTGAGTACAGATAATGTATAGATGTGACCTGCAGTCCTATGTAACACCACAGATAACAGTGATAACTCTCTGAGTACAGATAATGTATAGATGTGACCTGCAGTCCTATGTAACACCACAGATAACAGTGATAACTCTCTGAGTACAGATAATGTATAGATGTGACCTGCAGTCCTATGTAACACCACAGATAACAGTGATAACTCTGAGTACAGATAATGTATAGATGTGACCTGCAGTCCTATGTAACACCACAGATAACAGTGATAACTCTCTGAGTACAGATAATGTATAGATGTGACCTGCAGTCCTATGTAACACCACAGATAACACAGTGATAACTCTCTGAGTACAAATAATGTATAGATGTGACCTGCAGTCCTATGTAACACCACAGATAACACAGTGATAACTCTCTGAGTACAGATAATGTATAGATGTGACCTGCAGTCCTATGTAACACCACAGATAACAGTGATAACTCTCTGAGTACAGATAATGTATAGATGTGACCTGCAGTCCTATGTAACACCACAGATAACAGTGATATCTCTCTGAGTACAGATAATGTATAGATGTGACCTGCAGTCCTATGTAACACCACAGATAATACAGTGATAACTCTCTGAGTACAGATAATGTATAGATGTGACCTGCAGTCCTATGTAACACCACAGATAACAGTGATAACTCTCTGAGTACAGATAATGTATAGATGTGACCTGCAGTCCTATGTAACACCACAGATAACAGTGATAACTCTCTGAGTACAGATAATGTATAGATGTGACCTGCAGTCCTATGTAACACCACAGACAACAGTGATAACTCTCTGAGTACAGATAATGTAGTAGATGTGACCTGCAGTCCTATGTAACACCACAGATAACAGTGATAACTCTCTGAGTACAGACAATGTATAGATGTGACCTGCAGTCCTATGTAACACCACAGATAACAGTGATAACTCTCTGAGTACAGACAATGTATAGATGTGACCTGCAGTCCTATGTAACACCACAGATAACAGTGATAACTCTCTGAGTACAGATAATGTATAGATGTGACCTGCAGTCCTATGTAACACCACAGATAACACAGTGATAACTCTCTGAGTACAGATAATGTTGTAGATGTGACCTGCAGTCCTATGTAACACCACAGATAACAGTGATATCTCTCTGAGTACAGATAATGTATAGATGTGACCTGCAGTCCTATGTAACACCACAGATAATACAGTGATAACTCTCTGAGTACAGATAATGTATAGATGTGACCTGCAGTCCTATGTAACACCACAGATAACAGTGATAACTCTCTGAGTACAGATAATGTATAGATGTGACCTGCAGTCCTATGTAACACCACAGATAACACAGTGATAACTCTCTGAGTACAGATAATGTATAGATGTGACCTGCAGTCCTATGTAACACCACAGATAACAGTGATAACTCTCTGAGTACAGATAATGTATAGATGTGACCTGCAGTCCTATGTAACACCACAGATAACACAGTGATAACTCTCTGAGTACAGATAATGTATAGATGTGACCTGCAGTCCTATGTAACACTACAGATAACACAGTGATAACTCTCTGAGTACAGATAATGTAGTAGATGTAACCTGCAGTCCTATGTAACACCACAGATAACACAGTGATAACTCTCTGAGTACAGATAATGTATTGATGTGACCTGCAGTCCTATGTAACACCACAGATAACACAGTGATAACTCTCTGAGTACAGATAATGTATAGATGTGACCTGCAGTCCTATGTAACACCACAGATAACAGTGATAACTCTCTGAGTACAGATAATGTATAGATGTGACCTGCAGTCCTATGTAACACCACAGATAACAGTGATAACTCTCTGAGTACAGATAATGTATAGATGTGACCTGCAGTCCTATGTAACACCACAGATAACAGTGATAACTCTGAGTACAGATAATGTATAGATGTGACCTGCAGTCCTATGTAACACCACAGATAACACAGTGATAACTCTCTGAGTACAAATAATGTATAGATGTGACCTGCAGTCCTATGTAACACCACAGATAACACAGTGATAACTCTCTGAGTACAGATAATGTATAGATGTGACCTGCAGTCCTATGTAACACCACAGATAACAGTGATAACTCTCTGAGTACAGATAATGTATAGATGTGACCTGCAGTCCTATGTAACACCACAGATAACAGTGATATCTCTCTGAGTACAGATAATGTATAGATGTGACCTGCAGTCCTATGTAACACCACAGATAATACAGTGATAACTCTCTGAGTACAGATAATGTATAGATGTGACCTGCAGTCCTATGTAACACCACAGATAACAGTGATAACTCTCTGAGTACAGATAATGTATAGATGTGACCTGCAGTCCTATGTAACACCACAGATAACAGTGATAACTCTCTGAGTACAGATAATGTATAGATGTGACCTGCAGTCCTATGTAACACCACAGACAACAGTGATAACTCTCTGAGTACAGATAATGTAGTAGATGTGACCTGCAGTCCTATGTAACACCACAGATAACAGTGATAACTCTCTGAGTACAGATAATGTATAGATGTGACCTGCAGTCCTATGTAACACCACAGATAACACAGTGATAACTCTCTGAGTACAGATAATGTTGTAGATGTGACCTGCAGTCCTATGTAACACCACAGATAACAGTGATATCTCTCTGAGTACAGATAATGTATAGATGTGACCTGCAGTCCTATGTAACACCACAGATAATACAGTGATAACTCTCTGAGTACAGATAATGTATAGATGTGACCTGCAGTCCTATGTAACACCACAGATAACAGTGATAACTCTCTGAGTACAGATAATGTATAGATGTGACCTGCAGTCCTATGTAACACCACAGATAACACAGTGATAACTCTCTGAGTACAGATAATGTATAGATGTGACCTGCAGTCCTATGTAACACCACAGATAACACAGTGATAACTCTCTGAGTACAGATAATGTATAGATGTGACCTGCAGTCCTATGTAACACTACAGATAACACAGTGATAACTCTCTGAGTACAGATAATGTAGTAGATGTAACCTGCAGTCCTATGTAACACCACAGATAACACAGTGATAACTCTCTGAGTACAGATAATGTATATATGTGACCTGCAGTCCTATGTAACACCACAGATAACACAGTGATAACTCTCTGAGTACAGATAATGTATAGATGTGACCTGCAGTCCTATGTAACACCACAGATAACAGTGATAACTCTCTGAGTACAGATAATGTATAGATGTGACCTGCAGTCCTATGTAACACCACAGATAACAGTGATAACTCTCTGAGTACAGATAATGTATAGATGTGACCTGCAGTCCTATGTAACACCACAGATAACAGTGATAACTCTGAGTACAGATAATGTATAGATGTGACCTGCAGTCCTATGTAACACCACAGATAACACAGTGATAACTCTCTGAGTACAAATAATGTATAGATGTGACCTGCAGTCCTATGTAACACCACAGATAACACAGTGATAACTCTCTGAGTACAGATAATGTATAGATGTGACCTGCAGTCCTATGTAACACCACAGATAACAGTGATAACTCTCTGAGTACAGATAATGTATAGATGTGACCTGCAGTCCTATGTAACACCACAGATAACAGTGATATCTCTCTGAGTACAGATAATGTATAGATGTGACCTGCAGTCCTATGTAACACCACAGATAATACAGTGATAACTCTCTGAGTACAGATAATGTATAGATGTGACCTGCAGTCCTATGTAACACCACAGATAACAGTGATAACTCTCTGAGTACAGATAATGTATAGATGTGACCTGCAGTCCTATGTAACACCACAGATAACAGTGATAACTCTCTGAGTACAGATAATGTATAGATGTGACCTGCAGTCCTATGTAACACCACAGACAACAGTGATAACTCTCTGAGTACAGATAATGTAGTAGATGTGACCTGCAGTCCTATGTAACACCACAGATAACAGTGATAACTCTCTGAGTACAGATAATGTATAGATGTGACCTGCAGTCCTATGTAACACCACAGATAACACAGTGATAACTCTCTGAGTACAGATAATGTTGTAGATGTGACCTGCAGTCCTATGTAACACCACAGATAACAGTGATATCTCTGAGTACAGATAATGTATAGATGTGACCTGCAGTCCTATGTAACACCACAGATAACAGTGATAACTCTCTGAGTACAGATAATGTATAGATGTGACCTGCAGTCCTATGTAACACCACAGATAACAGTGATAACTCTCTGAGTACAGATAATGTATAGATGTGACCTGCAGTCCTATGTAACACCACAGATAACAGTGATAACTCTCTGAGTACAGATAATGTATAGATGTGACCTGCAGTCCTATGTAACACCACAGATAACACAGTGATAACTCTCTGAGTACAGATAATGTATAGATGTGACCTGCAGTCCTATGTAACACCACAGATAACAGTGATAACTCTCTGAGTACAGATAATGTATAGATGTGACCTGCAGTCCTATGTAACACCACAGATAACACAGTGATAACTCTCTGAGTACAGATAATGTATATATGTGACCTGCAGTCCTATGTAACACCACAGATAACACAGTGATAACTCTCTGAGTACAGATAATGTATAGATGTGACCTGCAGTCCTATGTAACACCACAGATAACAGTGATAACTCTCTGAGTACAGATAATGTATAGATGTGACCTGCAGTCCTATGTAACACCACAGATAACAGTGATAACTCTCTGAGTACAGATAATGTATAGATGTGACCTGCAGTCCTATGTAACACCACAGATAACAGTGATAACTCTGAGTACAGATAATGTATAGATGTGACCTGCAGTCCTATGTAACACCACAGATAACACAGTGATAACTCTCTGAGTACAGATAATGTATAGATGTGACCTGCAGTCCTATGTAACACCACAGATAACACAGTGATAACTCTCGGAGTACAGATAATGTATAGATGTGACCTGCAGTCCTATGTAACACCACAGATAACAGTGATAACTCTCTGAGTACAGATAATGTATAGATGTGACCTGCAGTCCTATGTAACACCACAGATAACAGTGATAACTCTCTGAGTACAGATAATGTAGTAGATGTGACCTGCAGTCCTATGTAACACCACAGATAACACAGTGATAACTCTCTGAGTACAGATAATGTATAGATGTGACCTGCAGTCCTATGTAACACCACAGATAACACAGTGATAACTCTCGGAGTACAGATAATGTATAGATGTGACCTGCAGTCCTATGTAACACCACAGATAACAGTGATAACTCTCTGAGTACAGATAATGTATAGATGTGACCTGCAGTCCTATGTAACACCACAGATAACACAGTGATAACTCTCGGAGTACAGATAATGTATAGATGTGACCTGCAGTCCTATGTAACACCACAGATAACACAGTGATAACTCTCTGAGTACAGATCATGTATAGATGTGACCTGCAGTCCTATGTAACACCACAGATAACAGTGATAACTCTCTGAGTACAGATAATGTATAGATGTGACCTGCAGTCCTATGTAACACCACAGATAACAGTGATAACTCTCTGAGTACAGATAATGTAGTAGATGTGACCTGCAGTCCTATGTAACACCACAGATAACAGTGATAACTCTCTGAGTACAGATAATGTAGTAGATGTGACCTGCAGTCCTATGTAACACCACAGATAACACAGTGATAACTCTCTGAGTACAGATAATGTATAGATGTGACCTGCAGTCCTATGTAACACCACAGATAACAGTGATAACTCTCTGAGTACAGATAATGTATAGATGTGACCTGCAGTCCTATGTAACACCACAGATAACACAGTGATAACTCTCTGAGTACAGATAATGTATAGATGTGACCTGCAGTCCTATGTAACACCACAGATAACACAGTGATAACTCTCGGAGTACAGATAATGTATAGATGTGACCTGCAGTCCTATGTAACACCACAGATAACAGTGATAACTCTCTGAGTACAGATAATGTATAGATGTGACCTGCAGTCCTATGTAACACCACAGATAACAGTGATAACTCTCTGAGTACAGATAATGTAGTAGATGTGACCTGCAGTCCTATGTAACACCACAGATAACACAGTGATCACTCTCTGAGTACAGATAATGTATAGATGTGACCTGCAGTCCTATGTAACACCACAGATAACAGTGATAACTCTCTGAGTACAGATAATGTAGTAGATGTGACCTGCAGTCCTATGTAACACCACAGATAACACAGTGATAACTCTCGGAGTACAGATAATGTATAGATGTGACCTGCAGTCCTATGTAACACCACAGATAACAGTGATAACTCTCTGAGTACAGATAATGTATAGATGTGACCTGCAGTCCTATGTAACACCACAGATAACACAGTGATAACTCTCTGAGTACAGATAATGTATTGATGTGACCTGCAGTCCTATGTAACACCACAGATAACAGTGATAACTCTCTGAGTACAGATATTGTATAGATGTGACCTGCAGTCCTATGTAACACCACAGATAACAGTGATAACTCTCTGAGTACAGATAATGTATAGATGTGACCTGCAGTCCTATGTAACACCACAGATAACACAGTGATAACTCTCTGAGTACAGATAATGTATTGATGTGACCTGCAGTCCTATGTAACACCACAGATAACAGTGATAACTCTCTGAGTACAGATATTGTATAGATGTGACCTGCAGTCCTATGTAACACCACAGATAACAGTGATAACTCTCTGAGTACAGATAATGTATAGATGTGACCTGCAGTCCTATGTAACACCACAGATAACGCAGTGATAACTCTCTGAGTACAGATAATGTATAGATGTGACCTGCAGTCCTATGTAACACCACAGATAACAGTGATAACTCTCTGAGTACAGATAATGTATAGATGTGACCTGCAGTCCTATGTAACACCACAGATAACACAGTGATAACTCTCTGAGTACAGATAATGTATAGATGTGACCTGCAGTCCTATGTAACACCACAGATAACACAGTGATAACTCTCTGAGTACAGATAATGTAGTAGATGTGACCTGCAGTCCTATGTAACACCACAGATAACAGTGATAACTCTCTGAGTACAGATAATGTATAGATGTGACCTGCAGTCCTATGTAACACCACAGATAACACAGTGATAACTCTCTGAGTACAGATAATGTATAGATGTGACCTGCAGTCCTATGTAACACCACAGATAACAGTGATAACTCTCTGAGTACATATAATGTATAGATGTGACCTGCAGTCCTATGTAACACCACAGATAACACAGTGATAGCTCTCTGACTACAGATAATGTATAGATGTGACCTGCAGTCCTATGTAACACCACAGATAACACAGTGATAACTCTCTGAGTACAGATAATGTATAGATGTGACCTGCAGTCCTATGTAACATCACAGATAACAGTGATAACTCTCTGAGTACAGATAATGTATAGATGTGACCTGCAGTCCTATGTAACACCACAGATAACAGTGATAACTCTGAGTACAGATAATGTATAGATGTGACCTGCAGTCCTATGTAACACCACAGATAACACAGTGATAACTCTCTGAGTACAGATAATGTATAGATGTGACCTGCAGTCCTATGTAACACCACAGATAACACAGTGATAACTCTCTGAGTACAGATAATGTATAGATGTGACCTGCAGTCCTATGTAACACCACAGATAACAGTGATAACTCTCCGAGTACAGATAATGTATAGATGTCACCTGCAGTCCTATGTAACACCACAGATAACACAGTGATAACTCTCTGAGTACAGATAATGTATAGATGTGACCTGCAGTCCTATGTAACACCACAGATAACAGTGATAACTCTCTGAGTACAGATAATGTATAGATGTGACCTGCAGTCCTATGTAACACCACAGATAACACAGTGATAACTCTCTGAGTACAGATAATGTAGTAGATGTGACCTGCAGTCCTATGTAACACCACAGATAACACAGTGATAACTCTCTGAGTACAGATAATGTATAGATGTGACCTGCAGTCCTATGTAACACCACAGATAACACAGTGATAACTCTCTGAGTACAGATAATGTATATATGTGACCTGCAGTCCTATGTAACACCACAGATAACAGTGATAACTCTCTGAGTACAGATAATGTATAGATGTTACCTGCAGTCCTATGTAACACCAGATAACACAGTGATAACTCTCTGAGTACAGATAATGTATAGATGTGACCTGCAGTCCTATGTAACACCACAGATAACCCAGTGATAACTCTCTGAGTACAGATAATGTATAGATGTGACCTGCAGTCCTATGTAACACCACAGATAACACAGTGATATCTCTCTGAGTACAGATAATGTATAGATGTCACCTGCAGTCCTATGTAACACCACAGATAACACAGTGATAACTCTCGGAGTACAGATAATGTATAGATGTGACCTGCAGTCCTATGTAACACCACAGATAACAGTGATAACTCTCTGAGTACAGATAATGTATAGATGTGACCTGCAGTCCTATGTAACACCACAGATAACACAGTGATAACTCTCTGAGTACAGATAATGTATAGATGTGACCTGCAGTCCTATGTAACACCACAGATAACACAGTGATAACTCTCTGAGTACAGATAATGTAGTAGATGTGACCTGCAGTCCTATGTAACACCACAGATAACACAGTGATAACTCTCTGAGTACAGATAATGTAGTAGATGTGACCTGCAGTCCTATGTAACACCACAGATAATACAGTGATAACTCTCTGAGTACAGATAATGTAGTAGATGTTACCTGCAGTCCTATGTAACACCACAGATAACAGTGATACCTCTCTGAGTACAGATAATGTATAGATGTGACCTGCAGTCCTATGTAACACCACAGATAATACAGTGATAACTCTCTGAGTACAGATAATGTATAGATGTGACCTGCAGTCCTATGTAACACCACAGATAACACAGTGATAACTCTCTGAGTACAGATAATGTATAGATGTGACCTGCAGTCCTATGTAACACCACAGATAACACAGTGATAACTCTCGGAGTACAGATAATGTATAGATGTGACCTGCAGTCCTATGTAACACCACAGATAACAGTGATAACTCTCTGAGTACAGATATTGTATAGATGTGACCTGCAGTCCTATGTAACACCACAGATAACACAGTGATAACTCTCTGAGTACAGATAATGTATAGATGTGACCTGCAGTCCTATGTAACACCACAGATAACACAGTGATAACTCTCTGAGTACAGATAATGTATAGATGTGACCTGCAGTCCTATGTAACACCACAGATAACACAGTGATAACTCTCTGAGTACAGATAATGTAGTAGATGTGACCTGCAGTCCTATGTAACACCACAGATAACAGTGATAACTCTCTGAGTACAGATAATGTATAGATGTGACCTGCAGTCCTATGTAACACCACAGATAACAGTGATAACTCTCTGAGTACAGATAATGTATAGATGTGACCTGCAGTCCTATGTAACACCACAGATAACAGTGATAACTCTCTGAGTACAGATAATGTATAGATGTGACCTGCAGTCCTATGTAACACTACATATAACAGCTTGTGGAGGTGTCATGTGCTCTGCTGTATCCGTACGTGTTGTATTTGTCCCGGGGGTTGTTCTTTTTTACCTTTAAGCTGTGAAATGCTTCTTGGGGTTTTTCACACTTTTTTGTTCTCCCTCATGTACAGGTGATCCTCAGTGATCGTCTTTAACCTGTAGGGGAAACACAGCAGTAGCTGTTTAATTTTCCTGCAGCGCCACCACCGGTGAAATGAAGTATTACACCATTCTCAGCAGCAGAGTGTCATTTCTTCAGTGTTGTCTACATATCTTGATCCCATAGAGATAGCAGCAGTATACAGATAGAGCTGGAGGGGAGTTGTATAAATACTGATCCCATAGAGATAGCAGCAGCAGTATACATATAGAGCTGAAGGGGAGATGTTTAAATACTGATCCCATAGAGATAGCAGCAGTATACAGATAGAGCAGGAGGGGAGGTGAATAACTACTATATATCCTGATCTGATAGAGATAGCAGCAGTATACAGATAGAGGTGGAGGGGATGTGCATAACTATTATATATCCTGATCCCATAGAGATAGCAGCAGTATACAGATAGAGTTGGAGGGAAGGTGTATAAATACTATATTTCCTGATGCCATAGATATAGCAGTAGTGGTATACAGATAGAGGTGGAGGGGATGTGCATAACTATTATATATCCTGATCCCATAGAGATAGCAGCAGTGTACAGATAGAGGTGGAGGGGATGTGCATAACTATTATACATCCTGATCCCACAGAGATAGCAGCAGTATACAGGTAGAGGTGGAGGGGAGATGTATAAATACTATATACCCTGATCCCATAGAGATAGCAGCAGTATACAGATAGAGCTGGAGGGGAGGTGTAAAACGACTATTTATCTTGATCCCATAGAGGGGATGTGCATAACTAATATATATCCTTCCTGATCCCATAGAGATAGCAGCAGTATACACATATAGCTGGAGGGGAGGTGTATAATTACTATATATCCTGATCCCATAGAAACAACAGCAACAATATACAGATAGAGCTGGAGGGGAGGTGTATAACTACTACATATCCTAATACCATAGAGACAGTAGCAGCAATATACAGATAGAGCTGGAGGGGAGGTGTATAACTACTACATATCCTAATACCATAGAGACAGTAGCAGCAATATACAGATAGAGCTGGAGGGGAGGTGTATATATATAACTTGCTATATATCCTGAACCTATAGAGATAGCAGCAGCAGTATACAGATATAGCTGGGGATGGGGAAGAGAGAAGCTTAGAGGTGTGACCCCTATAGAACTAGGCCATTCAGGATCTGTGGAAAGCTGCATGACATTCTCTATAGGAGGAGGACGAGATACGTAAAGACCAGCTGTGGAACGAGGGAAACTTGAGAATATCTGGATCAGACGAGGATGGTGGGCGGTGACCGGTGATCTGCTGCTCATCTGTCACATCTGTAGGTGACCTACATAGTGCCGGCCAGGTGAGGAGGAGCGGGGGGGGGACTTTCTACAAATGGTAAAATAGGTTAATTCTTCAGGAGACAATCGAGATCTCATCGCAGGCCCGAGGTATTTTCTGTCTGTACAAACTGAGTCGGATTATAAACAGGAAGCGGCGCCGGCCAGATCATACGGCACGGCGTCCCGGGGCACCGCCATCTTGTCCTGTGGCCAATGATCAGCCTATACACCTGCAACAAGATAGAAACCAGGTAGTGGGTGACTTCCCTCAACTAGACCAGTGTTTCCCAACTGCTGTTCCTCCAGCTGTTGCATAACTACAACTCCCAGCATGCCCGGACAGCCGTTGGCTGTCCAGGCATGCTGGGAATTGTAGTTTTGCACCAGCTGGAAAGCTGCTTATGTTATTTTACATTCTTTCTTCTCAGACTCCTTTTTGTTGACTTTTCGTGTAGACTTTGCCAAGATTCAAGTCGTTTATACGTCTCCGTTTAGCCGCACGCACAGTCATGTTTTACAGTCAGTCACCTGCGTCATTTATTTCTCTCTGTTTTTCCATATACAAGCTCAGCTAACAGCAGCCTCTGGCCACAAGAGCTGGACATTAACCCCCTAGACCACCAGGGACTGGACATCATCCACCTAGACCGCCCAGGCCTGGACATTAACCCCCTAGACCGCCAGGGACTGGACATCATCCACCTAGACCGCCCAGGCCTGGACATTATAGACCGCCAGGGACTAGACATTATCCCCCTAGATCGCAGGCGACTGGACATTATCCCCTAGACTGCCAGGGACTGGACATTATCCCCCTAGATCGCAGGCGACTGGACAGTATCCCCCTAGATCGCAAGCGAGTGGACATTAACCCCCTAGACTGCCAGGGACTGGACATTATCCACCTAGACCACCAGGGACTGGACATTATCCCCCTAGACCACCAGGGACTGGACATTATCCCCCTAGATCGCAAGCGACTGGACATTATCCCCCTAGACCGCCAAGGACTGGACATTATCCCCCCTAGACCGCCCAGGCCTGGACATTATCCCCCTAGACCGCCAGGGACTGGACATTATCCACCTAGACCGCCCAGGCCTGGACATTATCCCCCCCTAGACCTGGACATTATCCCCCTAGACTGCCAGGAACTGGACATTATCCCCCAGACCGCCAGGGACTAGACATTATACCCTAGACTGCCAGGGACTGGATATTATCCCCCTAGACTGCCAGGAACTGGACATTATCCCCCTAGACCGCCAGGAACTGGACATTATCCCCCTAGATTGCCAGCGATTGGACATTATCACCTAGACCTCCAGGGACCAGACATTATCCCCCTAAACCTTCAGGGACTGGATATTATCCCCCTAGACCGCCAGGGACTGGATATTATCCCCCTAGACCGCCAGGGACTGGATATTATCCCCCTAGACCGCCAGGAACTGGACATTATCCCCCTAGACCGCCAGGAACTGGACATTATCCCCTAGACTGCCAGGGACTGGATATTATCCCTCTAGAGCACCAGGAACTGGACATTATCCCCCTAGACCGCCAGGATCTGGACATTATCCCCCTAGATTGCCAGGGACTGGACATTATCCCCCTAGATTGCCAGCGACTGGACATTATCCCCTAGACCTCCAGGGACCAGACATTATCCCCCCTAAACCTTCAGGGACTGGTCATTTTCCCCCTAGACTACCAGGGACTGAACATTATCCCCCTAGACTGCCAGAGAGCGAACATAATCTTATCCACTACATTGCCAGGGACTGGATAATTATCCTCTAGATCGCCAGGGACAGGACATTATCCCCCAGATCGACAGGGACCGGATATTATTCCCCTAGATTGCTAGGGACTTGACATTATCCCCTAGAGTCTAGATCACCAGGGATTGAATATTATCCACTAGATTGCCAGGGATATTATTCCATCAACAAAAAAAGGTCTAGCCTAATAGGAACAACCAGCACTGGTTTGTGAAAAATACATAAACACCCACAAAAGAAAACCAGTAATGTAAACAATAACACTTTATTTGACATATATGCAAATGACGTACATTTAAAAAGTAAAGAGGTATAAAATCAAGGCACTAGAGATGAGCGAACTTACTGTAAATTCGATTCGTCACGAACTTCTCGGCTCGGCAGTTGATGACTTATCCTGCATAAATTAGTTCAGCTTTCAGGTGCTCCGGGGGCTGGAAAAGGTGGATACAGTCCTAGGAGACTCTTTCCTAGGACTGTATCCACCTTTTCCAGCCCACCGGAGCACCGGAAAGCTGAACTAATTTATGCAGGATAAGTCATCAACTGCCGAGCCGAGAAGTTCGTGACGAATCGAATTTACAGTAAGTTCGCTCATCTCTAGTGCCTTGATTTTATACCTCTTTACATTTTAAATGTACGTCATTTGCATATACGGTATGTCAAATAAAGTGTTATTGTTTACATTACTGGTTTTCTTTTGTAGGTGTATATAGATTGCCAGGGACCAGACATTATCCACTAGATCACCAGGGACCAGACATTATCCACTAGATCACCAGGAACCGGACATTATCCCCCTAGACTGCCAGGGACCAGACATTATCCACTAGATCACCAGGGACCAGACATTATCCACTAGATCACCAGGAACCGGACATTATCCCCCTAGACTGCCAGGGACCAGACATTATCCACTAGATCGCCAGGAACCGGACATTATCCCCCTAGACTGCCAGGGACCAGACATTATCCACTAGATCACCAGGAACCGGACATTATGCACTAGATCACCAGGAACCGGACATTATCCCCCTAGACTGCCAGGGACCAGACATTATCCACTAGATTGCCAGGAACCGGACATTATCCCCCTAGACTGCCAGGGACCAGACATTATCCACTAGATCACCAGGAACCGGACATTATGCACTAGATCGCCAGGAACCGGACATTATCCCCCTAGACTGCCAGGGACCAGACATTATCCACTAGATCACCAGGAACCGGACATTATCCCCCTAGACTGCCAGGGACCAGACATTATCCACTAGATCACCAGGAACCGGACATTATGCACTAGATCACCAGGAACCGGACATTATCCCCCTAGACTGCCAGGGACCAGACATTATCCACTAGATCACCAGGGACGAGACATTATCCACTAGATCACCAGGGACCAGACATTATCCACTAACTAGATCACCAGGAACCGGACATTATCCCCCTAGACTGCCAGGGACCAGACATTATCCACTAGATTGCCAGGAACCGGACATTATCCCCCTAGACTGCCAGGGACCAGACATTATCCACTAGATCACCAGGAACCGGACATTATGCACTAGATCGCCAGGAACCGGACATTATCCCCCTAGACTGCCAGGGACCAGACATTATCCACTAGATCACCAGGAACCGGACATTATCCCCCTAGACTGCCAGGGACCAGACATTATCCACTAGATCACCAGGAACCGGACATTATGCACTAGATCACCAGGAACCGGACATTATCCCCCTAGACTGCCAGGGACCAGACATTATCCACTAGATCACCAGGGACGAGACATTATCCACTAGATCACCAGGGACCAGACATTATCCACTAACTAGATCACCAGGAACCGGACATTATCCCCCTAGACTGCCAGGGACCAGACATTATCCACTAGATTGCCAGGAACCGGACATTATCCCCCTAGACTGCCAGGGACCAGACATTATCCACTAGATCACCAGGAACCGGACATTATGCACTAGATCGCCAGGAACCGGACATTATCCCCCTAGACTGCCAGGGACCAGACATTATCCACTAGATCACCAGGAACCGGACATTATCCCCCTAGACTGCCAGGGACCAGACATTATCCACTAGATCACCAGGAACCGGACATTATGCACTAGATCACCAGGAACCGGACATTATCCCCCTAGACTGCCAGGGACCAGACATTATCCACTAGATCGCCAGGAACCGGACATTATCCCCCTAGACTGCCAGGGACCAGACATTATCCACTAGATCACCAGGAACCGGACATTATGCACTAGATCGCCAGGAACCGGACATTATCCCCCTAGACTGCCAGGGACCAGACATTATCCACTAGATCACCAGGGACGAGACATTATCCACTAGATCACCAGGGACCAGACATTATCCACTAACTAGATCACCAGGAACCGGACATTATCCCCCTAGACTGCCAGGGACCAGACATTATCCACTAGATTGCCAGGAACCGGACATTATCCCCCTAGACTGCCAGGGACCAGACATTATCCACTAGATCACCAGGAACCGGACATTATGCACTAGATCGCCAGGAACCGGACATTATCCCCCTAGACTGCCAGGGACCAGACATTATCCACTAGATCACCAGGAACCGGACATTATCCCCCTAGACTGCCAGGGACCAGACATTATCCACTAGATCACCAGGAACCGGACATTATGCACTAGATCACCAGGAACCGGACATTATCCCCCTAGACTGCCAGGGACCAGACATTATCCACTAGATCGCCAGGAACCGGACATTATCCCCCTAGACTGCCAGGGACCAGACATTATCCACTAGATCACCAGGAACCGGACATTATGCACTAGATCGCCAGGAACCGGACATTATCCCCCTAGACTGCCAGGGACCAGACATTATCCACTAGATCACCAGGGACGAGACATTATCCACTAGATCACCAGGGACCAGACATTATCCACTAACTAGATCACCAGGAACCGGACATTATCCCCCTAGACTGCCAGGGACCAGACATTATCCACTAGATTGCCAGGAACCGGACATTATCCCCCTAGACTGCCAGGGACCAGACATTATCCACTAGATCACCAGGAACCGGACATTATGCACTAGATCGCCAGGAACCGGACATTATCCCCCTAGACTGCCAGGGACCAGACATTATCCACTAGATCACCAGGAACCGGACATTATCCCCCTAGACTGCCAGGGACCAGACATTATCCACTAGATCACCAGGAACCGGACATTATGCACTAGATCACCAGGAACCGGACATTATCCCCCTAGACTGCCAGGGACCAGACATTATCCACTAGATCGCCAGGAACCGGACATTATCCCCCTAGACTGCCAGGGACCAGACATTATCCACTAGATCACCAGGAACCGGACATTATGCACTAGATCGCCAGGAACCGGACATTATCCCCCTAGACTGCCAGGGACCAGACATTATCCACTAGATCACCAGGGACGAGACATTATCCACTAGATCACCAGGGACCAGACATTATCCACTAGATCACCAGGAACTGGACATTATCCCCCTAGACTGCCAGGGACCAGACATTATCCACTAGATCACCAGGAACCGGACATTATCCCCCTAGACTGCCAGGGACCAGACATTATCCACTAGATCACCAGGAACCGGACATTATGCACTAGATCACCAGGAACCGGACATTATCCCCCTAGACTGCCAGGGACCAGACATTATCCACTAGATCGCCAGGAACCGGACATTATCCCCCTAGACTGCCAGGGACCAGACATTATCCACTAGATCACCAGGAACCGGACATTATGCACTAGATCGCCAGGAACCGGACATTATCCCCCTAGACTGCCAGGGACCAGACATTATCCACTAGATCACCAGGGACGAGACATTATCCACTAGATCACCAGGGACCAGACATTATCCACTAACTAGATCACCAGGAACTGGACATTATCCCCCTAGACTGCCAGGGACCAGACATTATTCACTAGATCACCAGGGACCGGACATTATCGCCCTAGACTGCCAGGGACTGGACATTAACCCCCTAGACTGGTCAGGGAATTAATAATGTTCACTACATTACCAGGGACTAGACCTAATAATGTAGTTCACCAGGGTCTGGACATTATCCCCTAGGCCACCAGGGAATGAATAGTATTTCAGGATACTAATCTTTTGACACCAAATAGTAGGGACAGGATGACGGAATCAGTGGGCTCTGTGCGAGCGAAGTGTCATGAGAGGGTTCAGCGATACAGCCATGAAGAAGGTCCCTATGGTACAAAACCTGGAGAAGACTCTAAAAATCCCAGCACAGACACGAGCTACGAAAACAGAGTCAAGTTTATTCACAGTAATGGTGGAAGGTGCAGATCTCATATATAACACCGGGGGGCGCCTAGTCAGAGCTACATCTAAACATTAGACATAGAGGCTGGTGAGGCTCTGCAATATATGGCATCTGAGGGTAAGACAAGATCCGGGGGTCCTCACAGGATGAGCGAAGGCCAAAGTGTCAACGAGACATCATCCGAACAAACTCTGCAAGAGATAAGGAGGAGGAGAATGTAGTCAGAAGGCCGAAGGGGAGGTATGAGGTATGGGACCGGAGGTATGAGGTATGGGACCGGAGGTATGAGGTATGGGACCAGAGGTAGGAGGTATGGGACCGGAAGTATGAGGTATGGGACCGGAAGTATGAGGTATGGGACCGGAGGTATGGGACCGGAGGTATGAGGTATGGGACCGGAGGTATGAGGTATGGGACCGGAGGTATGAGACCAGAGGTATGAGGTATAGGACTGGAGGTATGAGGTATGGGACCGGAGGTATGAGGTATGGGACCAGAGGTATGAGGTATGGGACCAGAGGTATGAGACCAGAGGTATGAGGTATAGGACCGGAGGTATGAGGTATGGGACCGGAGGTATGAGGTATGGGACCAGAGGTATGAGACCAGAGGTATGAGGTATAGGACCGGAGGTATGAGGTATGGGACCGGAGGTATGAGGTATGGGACCGGAGGTATGAGGTATGGGACCAGAGGTATGAGGTATGGGACCGGAGGTATGAGGTATGGGACCGGAGGTATGAGGTATGGGACCAGAGGTATGAGGTATAGGACCGGAGGTATGAGGTATAGGACCGGAGGTATGAGGTATGGGACCGGAGGTATGAGGTATGGGACCAGAGGTATGAGACCAGAGGTATGAGGTATGGAACCAGAGGTATGAGGTATGGGACTATAGGTATAAAGTATGGGACCAGAGGTATAAAGTATGGGACCAGAGGTATAAAGTATGGAACCAGAGGTATGAGGTATGGGACCGGAGGTATGAGGTATGGGACCGGAGGTATGGAACCAGAGGTATGAGGTATGGGACCGGAGGTATGAGGTATGGGACCGGAGGTATGAGGTATGGGACCTGAGGTATGGGACCGGAGGTATGAGGTATGGGACCGGAGGTATGAGGTATGGGACCGGAGGTATGAGGTATGGGACCGGAGGTATGAGGTATGGGACCGGAGGTATGAGGTATGGGACCGGAGGTATGAGGTATGGGACCGGAGGTATGAGGTATGGGACCGGAGGTATGAGGTATGGGACCGGAGGTATGAGGTATGGGACCGGAGGTATGAGACCAGAGGTATGAGGTATAGGACCGGAGGTATGAGGTATGGGACCGGAGGTATGAGGTATGGGACCAGAGGTATGGGACCAGAGGTATGAGACCAGAGGTATGAGGTATAGGACCGGAGGTATGAGGTATGGGACCGGAGGTATGAGGTATGGGACCAGAGGTATGGGACCAGAGGTATGAGGTATGGGACCAGAGGTATGAGGTATGGGACTAGAGGTATAAAGTATGGGACCAGAGGTATAAAGTATGGGACCAGAGGTATAAAGTATGGGACCAGAGGTATGAGGTATGGGACCGGAGGTATGAGGTATGGGACCGGAGGTATGAGGTATGGGACCTGAGGTATGGGACCGGAGGTATGAGGTATGGGACCGGAGGTATGAGGTATGGGACCTGAGGTATGGGACCGGAGGTATGAGGTATGGGACCGGAGGTATGAGGTATGGGACCGGAGGTATGAGGTATGGGACCGGAGGTATGAGGTATGGGACCGGAGGTATGAGGTATGGGACCGGAGGTATGAGGTATAGGACCGGAGGTATGAGGTATGGGACCGGAGGTATGAGGTATGGGACCAGAGGTATGGGACCAGAGGTATGAGACCAGAGGTATGAGACCAGAGGTATGAGGTATAGGACCGGAGGTATGAGGTATGGGACCGGAGGTATGAGGTATGGGACCGGAGGTATGAGGTATGGGACCGGAGGTATGAGGTATGGGACCTGAGGTATGGGACCGGAGGTATGAGGTATGGGACCGGAGGTATGAGGTATGGGACCTGAGGTATGGGACCGGAGGTATGAGGTATGGGACCGGAGGTATGAGGTATGGGACCTGAGGTATGGGACCGGAGGTATGAGGTTTGGGACCGGAGGTATGAGGTATGGGACCGGAGGTATGAGGTATGGGACCGGAGGTATGAGGTATGGGACCGGAGGTATGAGGTATGGGACCGGAGGTATGAGGTATGGGACCGGAGGTATGAGGTATAGGACCGGAGGTATGAGGTATAGGACCGGAGGTATGAGGTATGGGACCGGAGGTATGAGGTATGGGACCAGAGGTATGAGGTATAGGACCGGAGGTATGAGGTATAGGACCGGAGGTATGAGGTATGGGACCGGAGGTATGAGGTATGGGACCAGAGGTATGAGACCAGAGGTATGAGGTATGGAACCAGAGGTATGAGGTATGGGACTATAGGTATAAAGTATGGGACCAGAGGTATAAAGTATGGGACCAGAGGTATAAAGTATGGAACCAGAGGTATGAGGTATGGGACCGGAGGTATGAGGTATGGGACCGGAGGTATGGAACCAGAGGTATGAGGTATGGGACCGGAGGTATGAGGTATGGGACCGGAGGTATGAGGTATGGGACCTGAGGTATGGGACCGGAGGTATGAGGTATGGGACCGGAGGTATGAGGTATGGGACCGGAGGTATGAGGTATGGGACCGGAGGTATGAGGTATGGGACCGGAGGTATGAGGTATGGGACCGGAGGTATGAGGTATGGGACCGGAGGTATGAGGTATGGGACCGGAGGTATGAGGTATGGGACCGGAGGTATGAGGTATGGGACCGGAGGTATGAGGTATGGGACCGGAGGTATGAGGTATGGGACCGGAGGTATGAGACCAGAGGTATGAGGTATAGGACCGGAGGTATGAGGTATGGGACCGGAGGTATGAGGTATGGGACCAGAGGTATGGGACCAGAGGTATGAGACCAGAGGTATGAGGTATAGGACCGGAGGTATGAGGTATGGGACCAGAGGTATGGGACCAGAGGTATGAGGTATGGGACCAGAGGTATGAGGTATGGGACTAGAGGTATAAAGTATGGGACCAGAGGTATAAAGTATGGGACCAGAGGTATAAAGTATGGGACCAGAGGTATGAGGTATGGGACCGGAGGTATGAGGTATGGGACCGGAGGTATGAGGTATGGGACCGGAGGTATGGGACCGGAGGTATGAGGTATGGGACCGGAGGTATGAGGTATGGGACCTGAGGTATGGGACCGGAGGTATGAGGTATGGGACCGGAGGTATGAGGTATGGGACCGGAGGTATGAGGTATGGGACCGGAGGTATGAGGTATGGGACCGGAGGTATGAGGTATGGGACCGGAGGTATGAGGTATGGGACCGGAGGTATGAGGTATGGGACCGGAGGTATGAGGTATAGGACCGGAGGTATGAGGTATGGGACCGGAGGTATGAGGTATGGGACCAGAGGTATGGGACCAGAGGTATGAGACCAGAGGTATGAGACCAGAGGTATGAGGTATAGGACCGGAGGTATGAGGTATGGGACCGGAGGTATGAGGTATGGGACCGGAGGTATGGGACCAGAGGTATGAGGTATGGGACCAGAGGTATGAGGTATGGGACTAGAGGTATAAAGTATGGAACCAGAGGTATAAAGTATGGAACCAGAGGTATGAGGTATGGGACCGGAGGTATGAGGTATGGGACCAGAGGTATGAGGTATAGGACTAGAATTAGAGGTATGGGACTGAAGGTATGAGGTATGGGACTAGAATTAGAGGTATGGGACTGAAGGTATGAGGTATAGGACTAGAATTAGAGGTATGGGACTGAAGGTATGAGGTGCAGGATATTAGAAACCTCTTCCTACCCTCAAAATCCACTGTCCCGTCCCCATTCAGATCAGCTTCCCGGACCACATCGGCGATCTCGCTATGGGTGAGCTTTTCTCCCAGAAGCCTTTGCATGGCATGCTGAAGTTCATCCAATGTGATCTCACCATCGCCATTTGCATCAAACTATGGAATAAATCACAACATGTAACATAAAGGGAAAATATAAGGATTTTCTATTCACCTCCTCACAAATCACCAGTTTGCAAAACTACAACTCCCAGCATGCCCGGACAGCCGTCGGCTGTCCAGGCATGCTGGGAGTTGTAGTTTTGCAACAGCTGGAGGCACCCTGGTTGGGAAACACTGCTGTGAAGAATACTCTCTGAGGCTCTCACCTCCTTGAAGGCGTCCCTCAGCTCCTTCACTCCGATCATCCCCGCCGTCTCCTCCAGCAGCTTGGGGGTCATCAGGTCGACAAAGTCCTGAAAGTCAACACGACCTCCGACTAGAGACAAAAAAAGGGTGAAATTGTGAGAAGACGACCAAATGTTGCAATTTTTTTCTTTTTCATTTTGTACATTATTATAGGGGGGGGGGGGCGGCCATTTTGCCTGAGCTTTTCAGCATTTCGTGATATGCTTAACAGACGGATCCATGGACATGGGTCAATTGACAGGAGCTGTCCGATTAATATCAATGGGAAACGTTACCGGGTGTGCTCTGGGACCTGTGTAGAGGTCATTCCTCTGGGAGAGGAAGGCTGAGCTCCTATTGTTTTCTCTATCTACAGGGAAAAAGAGGCTGAGCTCCAATTGCCTTCTCTATCTATATGAAGGGGGGGGTTGAGCTCCTATTGTCTTCTCTATCTACAGGGATGGGGAGGCTGAGCTATTGTTTTCTCTATATACAGGGAGGAGAAGGCTGAGCTCCTATTGTCTTCACTATCTACAGGGAGGGGGAGGCTAAGCTCCTATTTTCTTCTCTATCTATATGAAGAGGGGCTGAACTCCTATTGTCTTCTCTATTTAAACGGATGGGGAGGCTGAGCTGTTTTCTTCTCTATCTACATGGAGGAGTAGGCTAAGCACCTATTGTCTTCTCTATTTACAGGGAGGGGGAAGGCTGAGCTGCTGCTGTCTTCTCTATCTTCAGGTAGGGGGAGGCTGAGCTCCTATAGCCTTCTCTATCTACAGGGAGGGAGGCTGAACTCCTATTGTTTTCTATAATATACAGGAAGGGAAGGGGAGCTCCTATTGTCTTCTCTATCTACAGGGAGAGGAAGGCTAAGCTCCTATTGTCCTCTTTAGCTACAGGGAGATGGAGGCTGAGATCCTATTGTCCTCTCTAGCTACAGGGAGATGGAGGCTGAGATCCTATTGTCATCTCTAGCTACAGGGAGATGGAGGCTGAGATCCTATTGTCCTCTCTAGCTACAGGGAGATGGAGGCTGAGATCCTATTGCCCTCTCTAGCTACAGGGAGATGGAGGCTAAGCTCCTATTGTCCTCTCTATCTACAGGGAGAGGGAGGCTAACTCCTTTTGTCTTCTGTATCTACAAGGAGAGGGAGGCTGAGCTCCTTTAGCCTCCTCTATCTACTGGTGTCCCCTCTCACTGTAATGCTGTGCAGATCACTTTCCTGCAGGCTCCTCCTCATCATCACAGACAGAACAGGAAGTCTCAGCTTAGTTTTAGGCCTATTGGCAAAATGAAAACTGCAAGATTTTAGGATTATTTTGTAATTTTGATAGTAAAATAAATTAAAAAAAATGTAAAAAATGAATGGCCAGTAGGAGGTGCTCATTCCACCAACAGCTCTCATTTCTACTCCCCTCATATACATGTATGCTCACCTCAGCTGAGTGTGCATATCAATCTGAATTGGGAGAAGAGGGAAATCAGATCTCCCCATAAATGAAGGGATCAAGTGTGTTAAAACCCAACATGCCCGAACCCCCCCCCCCCTCCCCATCTGCCATTATGGGGGAGAATGGGTCGACCCCGATACAACATTAGATTGACAGATCCCCCGTAATCGTCCATCTAATACTCACGGTTCATATTGATCTGCTGGGACAATTCGATGAGCTCCATCTCGGTGGGCATGTATCCCATGATCCTCATCAGGTTCCCCAGGTCCTTGCAGGTGATGAAGCCATCTTTGTCCTTGTCAAATTCTACAAAGGCATCGCGCAATTCTACACGGGGGTAAAAACGAAAAATGATAACTAAAGGGTCGTAAACTCCAACCAAACTATAATACAATAAAGAGTTGCTGGTGATCCACATAATAGGACAACTAAACAGCCATCTCTGCTGATACAATACACGTGCACACTCAGCTCAGTCGAGCATGCATGTGTTCTGAAGAATCCAGCTTGCCCGATCCTTCTCTCTCTTGACAATTGTCACCGTGAAGAGTCAGGAGGCCACTTAGATCAGTGTTTCCCAACCAAGGAGTCTCCAGCTGTTGCAAAACTACAACTCCCAGCATGCCCAGACAGCCAAGTTTATTCCATCCTATGATTCTGACATTATTTGACTCTTACCTTCAATCTCATCAGTTCCCAGTTCCCGGTACTAGAAAAAAAAAGACAGCATAAGATTTGAGCATCACGTTCAGGGAGCATGTAGGAAATACTTTGTGTTCGGGGAGCATGCAGGAAATACATAATATTCTGGGAGCATGCAGAAAAAAATTGTGTTCGGGGATCATGCTGGAAATACTATGTGTTCGGGGAGCATGCTGGAAATATATTATGTTCGGGATGCATGCAGGAAATACATTGTGTTCGGGGAGCATGCAGAAAATACATTGTGTTCGGGGAGCATGCAGGAAATACAATGTGTTCGGGGAGCATGTAGGAAATACATAATATTCTGGGAGCATGCAGAAAAAAATTGTGTTCGGGGAGCATGCTGGAAATACTATGTGTTCGGGGAACATGCTGGAAATACATGATGTTCGGGGAGCATGCAGAAAATACATTGTGTTCGGGGATCATGCTGGAAATACTATGTGTTCGGGGAGCATGCTGGAAATATATTATGTTCGGGATGCATGCAGGAAATACATTGTGTTCGGGGAGCATGCAGAAAATACATTGTGTTCGGGGAGCATGCAGGAAATACAATGTGTTCGGGGAGCATGTAGGAAATACATAATATTCTGGGAGCATGCAGAAAAAAATTGTGTTCGGGGAGCATGCTGGAAATACTATGTGTTCGGGGAACATGCTGGAAATACATGATGTTCGGGGAGCATGCAGAAAATACATTGTGTTCGGGGAGCATGCTGGAAATACATTTTGTTCGGGGTGCATGCTGGAAATACATTGTGTTCGGGGAGCATGCAGAAAATACATTGTGTTCGGGGAGCATGCTGGAAATACATTGTGTTCGGGGAGCATGCAGAAAATACATTGTGTTCAGGGAGCATGCAGGAAATACATTGTGTTCGGGGAGCATGCAGGAAATATATTGTGTTCGGGGAGCATGTAGGAAATACACTGTTCGGGGAGCATGCAGGAAATACATTGTGTTCGGGGAGCATGTAGGAAATACATTGTGTTCGGGGAGGATGTAGGAAATACATTGTGTTCAGGGAGGATGTAGAAAATACATTGTGTTCGGGGAGCATGTAGAAAATACATTGTGTTTGGGGAGCATGCAGGAAATACATTGTGTTCGGGGAGCATGTAGGAAATACATTGTGATTGGGTAGCATGTATGAAATACATTGTGTTCGGGGAGCATGCAGGAAATACACTGTGTTTGGGGAGCATGTAGGAAATACATTGTGTTTGGGGAGCATGTAGGAAATACATTGCGTTCGGGGAGCATGCAGGAAATACATTGTGTTCGGGGAGCATGTAGGAAATACATTGTGTTCGGGGAGCATGCAGGAAATACATTGTGTTCGGGGAGCATGTAGGAAATACATTGTGATCGGGGAGCATGTAGGAAATACATTGTGATCGGGTAGCATGTAGGAAATACATTGTGTTCGGGGAGCATGCAGGAAATACACTGTGTTTGGGGAGCATGTAGGAAATACATTGTGTTTGGGGAGCATGTAGGAAATACATTGCGTTCGGGGAGCATGCAGGAAATACATTGCGTTCGGGGAGCATGCAGGAAATACATTGTGTTCGGGGAGCATGTAGGAAATACATTGTGTTCGGGGAGCATGTAGAAAATACATTGTGTTCGGGTGCATGTAGGAAATACATTGTGTTCGGGGAGCATGTAGGAAATACATTGCGTTCGGGGAGCATGCAGGAAATACATTGTGTTCGGGGAGCATGTAGGAAATACACTGTGTCCGGGGAGCATGTAGGAAATACATTGTGTTCGGGGAGCATGTAGGAAATACATTACCCCCTTAAAAAGTATTCTCCAAATTGTGGCTCTCTAGCTGTTCCCCCGCGTCCCTGACTCCCTGGATGTCACTTGTAGTTTTACAATAGCTAAAGAGCCAAAGGTTAGGACCCTCACATATAACAGGGACCACCCATAATTATAAGAAATGTGCAAATGTAGCAGCAGGAAGTGTTATCATAGGTGACACAAAGCTAAATGACAAATTCAGCTCCTACATCAATAACCACCGGAAAACACAAGACACACAGCTCATGTATAGTATGGGAAGTGTACAGTACGTGTGGACTCACCCCCTGCTTCTCAGCAATGCCCTTACGTAGAAAGATACAGGCGGGACCTAGACCCTGCATGCCGAGCGTTATAACCGGTAATGTCAACTCTGGATCCGTTACCGTAAGTTTCCGGCGGAACCGAGATACCGCCCCCGCCGCCTGGTGAGAAAAGATACATGATCACATCTCTGCCACATACCCTAATGATATACGGATTGATAGCTATGTAACGCTACTTATCTCATATGTATCTATCTATCTCATATCTATCTATCTCATATCATATCTATCTATCTCATATCTATCTATCTATCTATCTCATATCTATCTATCTCATATCTATCTATCTCATATCTATCATATCTATCTCATATCTATCTATCTCATATCTATCTATCTCATATCTATCTCTCATATCTATCTATCTCACATCTATCTATCTCACATCTATCTATCTCACGTCTATCTATCTATCTCATATCTATCTCATATCTATCTATCTATCTCATATCTATCCATCTCATATCTATCCATCTCATATCTATCCATCTCATATCTATCTATCTCATATCTATCTATCTCATATCTATCTATCTCATATCTATCTATATCATATCTATCTATATCATATCTATCTATCTATCTCTCATATCTATCTATCTATCTCATATCTATCTCATATCTATCTATCTCACATCTATCTATCTATCTATCTCATATCTATCTCATATCTATCTATCTCATATCTATCTATCTCATATCTATCTATCTCATATCTATCTATATCATATCTATCTATATCATATCTATCTATATCATATCTATCTCTCATATCTATCTATCTATCTATCTCATATCTATCTCATATCTATCTATCTCACATCTATCTATCTATCTATCTCATATCTATCTATCTATCTATCTATCTATCTCATATCTATCTCATATCTATCTATCTCATATCTATCTATCTATCTCATATCTATCTATCGCACATAGCTTTGGGCACCCACCTTTTTGTAGAAGCGGGACACTGCTCCCCTATAAGGGAGGACCACCCTAGTCCAGAAGAGAGAGAAACCACAAACTATACTATGGGCTTCTCAAGGAACAACGGACCCGGAACAAAAGGAACTATATTTATGATAAGAGAATGAGGGGGTGATACCTTACCAGGAGGAGGAGGAGGAGGAGGAGGACCACCTACAGGGTACAATAAAGGGGAGACGAAGAGGAGTCTGGACACAACTATGGAGAAGACGAGGCGGTGGTGCAGAGGATGGCGGCTCATGGACGACTGATGGCTGGATGTGCGGGTATCAGAGATCATCTGTGAGCGGATCATACGGATTATATCACGTCTCCTCCGTACATCTGCTTTATTAATGGCCCCCCTCCCGCCGGACATCTGTTCTGTTCAGAAGATTAGTGCTGGGCCCATGGTGTCCTTCCATCAATACACGTGAATGCCTCCGACCACAACATGAAACCTTCTACTAAATGGTGGAATCTGGGATTTTAAAGGGGTACTCCACTGGGGAAAAAAAAAAAATATATATATATATATATATATATATATTTTTTTTTTTTTTTTTTTATCAACCGGTGCCAGAAAGTTAAACACATTTGTAAATTACTTCTATTTAAGAATCTTAATCCTTCCAGTACTTATCAGCTGCTCTATGCTCCACGGGAAGTTCTTTTCTTTTTGAATTTCCTTTCTGTCTGACCACAGTGCTCTCTGCTGACACCTCTGTCCATGTAAGGAACTGTAGAGAGCAGGAGAAAATCCCTATAGCAAACCTCTCCTGCTCCAGACAGTTCCTGACATGGACAGAGGTGTCAGCAGAGAGCACTGTGGTCAGACAGAAAGGAAATTTAAAAAGAAAAGAACTTCCTGTGGAGCATACAGCAGCTGATAATCCTTCCAGTACTTAAGATTTTTAAATAGAAGTCATTTACAAATCTGTTTAACTTTCTGGCACCAGTTGATTAAAAAATAAATAAATGTTTTCAAGGGGAGTACCCCTTTAACCCCTTAACTAATACAGATGTAAATGTCCTGGTTTGGTGGGACTTCCCGCACCAGGACGTAAATTTACGTCCTGTGTTTGACCGCGAGCATCGGAGCGGTGCTCGCGTCATACACGGCAGGTTCCAGCTGCTGGCAGCAGCCGGGGACCCACCCGAAATGGCCGACACCCGCGATCACGCGGATGTCCGCCATTAACCCCTCAGATGCCGTGATCAATACAGATCACGGCATCTGCGGCAGTGCGGTACTTTGAATGGATGATCGGATCGCCAACAGCGCTGCTGCGGCGATCCGATCATCCAGCATGGCGGCCAGAGGTCCCCTCACCTGGCTCCGGCCGTCTCCCGGGGTCTTCTGCTCTGGTCTGAGATCGAGCAGACCAGAGCAGAAGATGACCGATAATACTGATCAGTGCTGTGTCCTATGTATAGCACTGCACAGTATTAGCAATCAAAGGAATGCTATAGATAGTCCCCTATGGGGACATAAAAAGTGTAAAAAATAAGTTGAAAAATGTAAAAAGAAAAAAAAAAAAAAAGGGAAAAATCCCCTCCCCCAATAAAAATGAAAATTGTCAGTTTTTCCCATTTCACCCCAAAAAAGCATAAACTTTTTTTTAAAATAGACATATTTGGTATCACCGCGTGCGTAAATGTCCATACTATCAAAATATAATGTTAATGATCCCAAACAGTGAATGGTGTAAACGTAAAAAAAATAAAAAAATAAATAAAAAATGCTGCTTTGTCACATTTTATTAAAAAAAAATTTATAAAAAATGATCTAAAAGTTTTATATATGCAAATGTGGTATCTAAAAAAAAGTACAGATGACGACGCAAAAAATGAGCCCTCATACCGCCCTATATACGGAAAAATGACAAAGTTATAGGTGGTCAAAATAGGGCGAGTTTAGATTACTGATTTTGTACAAAAAGTTTTAGATTTTTTTTTTAAGCGGTGCAAAAATATAAAAGTATCTAGCCATGGGGATCATTTTAATCGTATTGACCCAAAGAATAAAGAACACGTCAATGTTATCGTAAATTGTACAGTGTGAAAACGAACCCCTCCAAAATGTGGAAAATTTGGGTTTTCATTTAAATTTCCTCCCTAAAAAATTTTTTGGGGGGGTTCGCTGTACATTTTATGCTAAAATGAGAGGTTTCATTACAAAGTACAATTGGTCAGGCAAAAAACAAGCCCTTATATGGGTCTGTAGATGGAAATATAAAAGAGTTAAGGATTTTAGAAGGCGAGGAGGAAAAAACGAAAACGCTAAAATAAAATTGGCCTGGTCCTTAAAGGTGAAAATGGGCTTTGTCCTTAAGGGGTTAAAGGGTAACTCCATCCCATGATATTCGGAACAGCCATGGAATCCATCACAGTAGAGAAGCAGCCTCCAAACTGTGGACCTTCAGATGTTGCGATGTTCAGATGTCCCGTAGATCAGTGTTTCCAAACTAGTTTGGCTCCGGCTGATGCAAAACTACAATTCCCAGCTGCCCGGACAGCCAACGGCTAGGAGTTGTAGTTTTGCAACACCTGGAGGTCCACAGTTTGATAACCACTGCAGAAGAAGATCTATGGGTACAGATTGAGTTGATATTGAAATTACAACTCCCAGCATGCCCGGACAGCCTGGGGTTCTCATGTGGTTCCTTAAGTTGTTACAAAACGACAACAGACAGGGCATATTGGGACTTGTAGTTCTCCATAAACCTGAGAGCCACAGGTTGAAGACTACTGATGAACATGGCTGAAGACTGAGACTCCTGCATACTAAAAATGACTGATAACAGGGAGCAATAGACTGTATCCACCTGTACTATACCCCGTAGCCACTCCTATGGCTGATAACAGTGGACAATAACAGATTGTAGTTGCCATGTCCTATATCTAGTCTGAAATAACTGATGAGAGAGATGGTTACGTACTATATACCAACAATCGGAGTAGAAGACTAGTCTACGAATCCCTAGAACGAGGGTCCGGAGAGGGATCCATCAGGGAAGCCCAGGTAGTTCTAGTTTCGCATGTTCTCAGTACCGGGAAAATCTGCAATGTAATGCTGCCTCCTGCTGGATGAACAGGGGAGCTCAGTCCATGTACCAGCTCTTTCCTTGCTCCTCACTCACCAGACTTTCATCCCCTACATAACAGGTGGACAATCTCCTTTTTTTACAAAGATGGAGAAAAATGTTTATGAAAAGCTGACAGAACTGAATATAATCTAGTTGGGCAACCCCGTCAGGTCCAAGACAGAAGAAGATTGTAGAGAAGTTCGGGTGCCTCATGGAGAAGATCAGTTGGGCACCCCTTTAGGTCAAAGACAGAAGATGATCATAGGGGGCAAGTTTACCTGTCTCATCAAGAAGATAATTTGGCCATCCCTTCAGGTCAAAGACAGAAGACGATCGTAGAGGACAAGTTTGGGTGCCTCATGGAGAAGATAAGTTGGACATCCCTTTAGGTCACAGACAAAAGCATATCGTTAGGGGGAAAGTTCTGGTGCCTCGTGGAGAAGATCAGTTGGGCATCTCTTCAGGTCAAAGACAGAAGACGATCGTAGAGGACAAGTTTGGGTGCCTCATGGAGAAGATAAGTTGGACATCCCTTTAGGTCACAGACAAAAGCATATCGTTAGGGGGAAAGTTCTGGTGCCTCGTGGAGAAGATCAGTTGGGCATCTCTTCAGGTCAAAGACAGAAGATGATCGTATGGGGCAAGTTTGGGTGCCTCATGGAGAAAATAAGTTGGGCATCCCTTTAGGTTAAAGACAGAAGAAGATCGTACGGGGCAAGTTTGGATGCCTCATGGAGAAGATAAGTTGGACATCCTTTTAGGTTAAAGACAGAAGATGATCGTACGGGGGAAGCTCGGGTGCCTCACGGAAAAGATAAGTTTGGCATCCCTTCAGATCAAAAACAGTAGTGGATCGTACTGGGGCAAGTTCAGGTGCCTCATAGAGAAGATAGGTTGGGCATCTCTTCAGGCCAAAGACAGAAGATCATCATAGAAGACAAGTTTGGATGCCTCATGGAGAACATAAGTTGGGCATTCCTTCAGGTCACAAACAGTAGCAGATCATAGGGGGCAAGTTTGGATGCCTCATGGAGTAGATAGGTTGGGCATCCCCTCAGGTCAAAGAGAGAAGCAGATCATAGGGGGAAAGCTTGGGTGCTTTATGGAGAAGATAGGCAATATAATAAATAAAAAAAATCACAAATCAGCGCTCAGAGGTAGCGCTACATATCGAGGGTTCACTGCTTACACCGGGTGAGTCCTTACCATTTTCATAATATATTCATTTTTTCCTTTCCCTTCCTATTCTCTTTCCTATCCATTTTCCCCTCTCCTTTGTGTTTTTTTTGCCTAGATAGCAGCGCTTGCTAATTTTTTATTATGGAGAAGATAAGTTGGACATCTCTTTAGGTCAAAGACAGAAGAAGATCGCAGGGGGCAAGTTCAGGTGCCTCATGAAGATAAGCTGAGGATCCTGTTAAGTCAAAGACAAAAGAAGACCGTAGAGAAAAATGTTTTGTTGCCACAAGTGAAGATTCTACTAGAGGTGAAGGTCAGCACCCAACTCATGTAGATGCTTTTTGAGAAGAGGGTGGTAATGGAGGTGAAGGAAATTTAGGTGCTAAAAGGGGAAAGTTTTAGAGAATGGCTATAGTAGGATGACTATAGAATGCCGTACTTACGTTTGGAATTCCCTCCACGTGAATGTAGTGAGCGTGGTTCCCCATATGATTCCCCATCCTGACACCGTCACTCTTCATCCCGCACGATGGTTTGCCTGAGACATGGCAGGGTGATCCTAGGTTTCTCAGTGCCAATGGCTTTACCTAGAAGTGTCTTACACACTGTGTACACCTCGATTGTATGTCTTCACAGATTTGCCCACTGAAGAAAAAGCTTCATTGAGGGGGTGTGAGGGTAGAGCTGGTGGGGTCTGTGTGACTATGATCACACCTATGGGATTCGGGAGGGGGAACGTGATTTGGGAGGGGGAACGGCGGCAGCAACAGATGGGCAGCCAGATCCTCACAGCTGATGAGATAAAGCCGGCACCACGACCATCAGCAGACGAATATTCACAGTCTAATATAATAACCAGACGCGGTGAAACCCTTTAATGCGATGCCGGAGGCTGAGCTGGTAACCTTGTTCTTGTTAATTTAGCACAAGTCAGGCGCAAATCTTCAGCTTAGCAGTCGATCTGATGGCAGAATAAATGGAGCTTTCCTGACCTAAACTTATGAGGGAATGACCTGGTTTCTTCTGGAAATCTATAAATTACTGTACTGTAAATGCTGTGAGCCAGACCATAGACATCAAGAACTGGAATGACTCAAAGCCCATGTTTACCTATAGAATTACATATTAATTATCCTGTTCTGATCCTGAGTTATATCCTGTATTATACCACAGAGCTGTACTCGCTATTCTGCTGGTGAGGTCACAGTGTACATACATTACATTACTTATCCTGTACTGATCCTGAGTTATATCCTGTATTATACTCCAGAGCTGTACTCACTATTCTGCTGGTGAGGTCACTGTGTACATATATTACATTACTTATCCTGTACTGATCCTGAGTTATATCCTGTATTATACTCCAGAGCTGTACTCACTATTCTGCTGGTGAGGTTACTGTGTACATACATTACATTACTTATCCTGTACTGATCCTGAGTTATATCCTGTATTATACTCCAGAGCTGTACTCACTATTCTGCTGGTGAGGTTACTGTGTACATACATTACATTACTTATCCTGTACTGATCCTGAGTTATATCCTGTATTATACTCCAGAGCTGTACTCACTATTCTGCTGGTGAGGTCGCTGTGTACATACATTATATTACTTATCCTGTACTGATCCTGAGTTATATCCTGTATTATACTCCAGAGCTGTACTCACTATTCTGCTGGTGAGGTCACCGGCCGACGAATCAGGGCGATCGTGAGGTGGCACCGGTGCCACCTCACCCCTGCAGGCTCTGGCTGTTCGGGGCCGTCAGAGACGGCCCGATCAGCCAGTAATTCCGGGTCATCGGGTCACTGGAGACCCATTTGACCCGGAATCCGCCACAGATCGCTGGACATAATGACCCCCCTGGGCGATATGCCGGGATGCCTGCTGAATGATTTCAGCAGGCATCCGGCCCCGGCTCCCCTCCGGCTAGTGGCGGGGGCCGGAAATGCTCAGGGCGTATCCATACGCCCTCGGTCCTTAAGGACTTGGAAACGGGGGCGTATGGACACGCCCTATGTCCTTAAGGGGTTAAAGGGGTTTTCCAAGAAAAAACGATTTTTTTATATATGAACTGGCTACAGAAAGTTAAACAGATTTGTAAATTACTTCTATTAAAAAATCTTAATCCTTTCAGTACTTATGAGCTGCTGAAGTTGAGTTGTTCTTTTATGTCTAAGTGCTCTCTGATGACACCTGTCTCGGGAACTGTCCAGAGTAGAAGCAAATCCCCATAACAAACCTCTTCTACTCTGTGCAGTTCCAGAGACAAGCAGAGATGTCAGCAGAGAGCACTGTTGCCAGACAGAAAAGAACAACTCAACTTCAGCAGCTGATAATTATTGGAAGGATTAAGATTTTTTTTTTTTTTTAACACAAGTAATTTTCAAATCTGTTTAACTTTCTGGAGCCAGTTGATTTAAAAAAAAAAAAAAAGTTTTCCAGTGTTGTATCCCTTTAAGGGATATCAAATGTTAATATAAAGGGGTACTCCAGGGAAGTTAAGAAACATACAAATGCCAAATGCCCCAAAGCCACCACAATGCCTGTTCTGTGTCCTCTGTAGTTATTCATGTGGTTTTTGCAGCTCCTTTGGCCTCTGATGTCTCCTAAATAATTTTTCCTTTTTTGCAGCACAAACTACAACTCCCAGAAGTCAGTTCAGCTCTGTGTAATGGCTGCCAGCCAAGTGCTTTCACTATCTCTGTGCAGGCTTACACTGCAGCGCACACACATTGTACAGGTCTTTTCTTTCAGACTATCCTCCTCCAGCAATAAATCATGCTGTGCTCTAAATGGCAGCAGTCAGTGATTAGATTTACAAAGGAAAAAGGCAGCTATGTGCTCAGTTGTGACTGAGAATCTTCACTGCTCTTCTCTCATAGCTCCTCACACAGGGAGGGGAGGTGTGGCTGCACAGCCAGAGCTCTAGAACAGACAAAAATCACATGGTGTTGTCTTGAAGGGAGGGGCTAGGTCTTACTGAGGAGACAAAGTGAATCTGAAAATGATGTTTTTCTATCACTCCCTGCATGTAAGTGACAGCTGAAAAGGGAAACTGCTCTTTATAGCTAATAAATTATATTTAGACAAACACATAGGTTGGTGAGAGGGAAAGGATGGGCTATGGGTTTAGTTCCCTGGAGTACCCCTTTAAATGACAGTAATGTAAAGTCAATAGTTTTGATCTTTTAGGGTCTTCGTGCTAAGACCCCCACAATTCATTGCAAGGAGCGGGGAGAGGCACACAGCAGCACATTTCACTCCCGTCTTGCAGTAATCTCTGTTTAGTTTACTAGATGGCCCCATAGACTTATAATAGGGGGAGGGGCTGGATGGCTCCCCGTTCATAAGATGGCATCCTATGGATGAGCATGTGACATATATAGGGGGGGCAAACTACATACAATGTGCAAACTACCTAAAGGGGGTCCTACTACCTACAGGGAGTTCCTACTACCTACCAGGGCAAACTACCTACAGGGGGGGGGGGGGTCTCCTACTACTTACCAGGGCAAACTGCCTACAGGGGGGGTCCTACTACCTACAGGGAGTTCCTACTACCTACCAGGGTAAACTACCTACAGGGGGGTTCTACTACCTACCAGGGCAAACTACCTACAGGGGGGGGTCCTACTACCTACCAGGGCAAACTGCCTACAGTGGGGGGTCCTACTACCTACCAGGGCAAACTGCCTACAGGGGGGGTCCTACTACCTACCAGGGCAAACTACCCACAGGGGGGGTCCTACTACCTACCAGAGCAAACTGCCTACAGGGGGGTCCTACTACTTACAGGGAGTTCCTACTACCTACCAGGGTAAAATACCTACAGGGGGGTCCTACTACCTACCAGGGCAAACTGCCTACAGGGGGGTCCTACTACCTACCAGGGCAAACTGCCTACAGGGAGGTCCTACTACCTACAGGGGGTCCTACTACCTACCAGGGCAAACTGCCTACAGGGGGGTCCTACTACCTACAGGGAGTTCCTACTACCTACCAGGGCAAACTGCTTACAGGGGGGTCCTACTACCTACCAGGGTAAACTGCCTACAGTGAGGTCCTACATACAGGGAAAAAACTACCCATGATCTACAGGGGTCCTACATACAGAAATTAAACTACATACAGGGGGGCCCTACATACAGTGTGGAAATTACCAACAGGGGGGTATTACATACAGCGGGCAACCTACCTACAGGGTGGTCCCGCTACCTACAAACCTACATACGGGGATGAAACTACCTACACAGGGGTGGGGGGGGGGGCATACATGGGAAAAAACTACCAACAGGGGGGTGTTACATACAGGGGGGAAACTACCTAGAGAAGAGTCCTACATACAGGAATGAAACTACCTACAGGGGGGCCCTACATACAGGGGGGAAACTACCAACAAGGGAGTACTACATACAGGGGGCAACCTACCTATGGGGTGGCCGGGGGGTGGGGAGTCCTTCAAGCAGGGATAAAACTACCTACAGCACGGTCCTACATACAGGGGGCAAACTACCTATGGGGGGGGGGGGGAGGCAGTCCTACAAACAAGGATAAAACTACCTACAGGGGGTCTAATACACCTCTCCACCTGTAATAATGGTATAATCCTCATATACACTCCATAGTATAACCTCTCCACCTGTAATAATGGTATAATCCTCATATACACTCCATAGTATAACCTATACACCTGTAATAATGGTATAATCCTCATATACACTCCATAGTATAACCTCCCCACCTGTAATAATGGTATAATCCTCATATACACTCCATAGTATAACCTATACACCTGTAATAATGGTAAAATCCTCATATACACTCCATAGTATACCCTCCTACACCTGTAATAATGGTATAATCCTCATATATACTCCATAGTATAACCTCTCCACCTGTAATAATGGTATAATCCTCATATACACCCCCATAGTATAACCTCTCCACCTGTAATAATGGTAGAATCCTCATATACACTCCATAGTATAACCTCCCCACCTGTAATAATGGTATAATCCTCATATACACTCCATAGTATAACCTATACACCTGTAATAATGGTAAAATCCTCATATACACTCCATAGTATACCCTCCTACACCTGTAATAATGGTATAATCCTCATATATACTCCATAGTATAACCTCTCCACCTGTAATAATGGTATAATCCTCATATACACCCCCATAGTATAACCTCTCCACCTGTAATAATGGTAGAATCCTCATATACACCCCATAGTATAACCTCTCCACCTGTAATAATGGTATAATCCTCATATACACTCCATAATATAACCTCTCCACCTGTAATAATGGTATAATCCTCATATACACTCCATAGTATAACCTCCCCACCTGTAATAATGGTATAATCCTCATATACACTCCATAGTATAACCTCTCCACCTGTAATAATGGTATAATCCTCATATACACCCCTATAGTATAACCTCCTACACCTGTAATAATGGTAAAATCCTCATATACACTCCATAGTATAACCTCCTACACCTGTAATAATGGTATAATCCTCATATATACTCCATAGTATAACCTCTCCACCTGTAATAATGGTATAATCCTCATTTACACCTCATAATATACCCTCCTACACCTGTAATAATGGTATAATCCTCATATACACTCCATTGTATAACCTCCTACACCTGTAATAATGGTATAATCCTCATATACACCCCCATAGTATAACCTCCTACACCTGTAATACTGGTATAATCCTCATATATACCCCTATAGTATAACCTCCTACACCTGTAATAATGGTATAATCCTCATATACACGCCATAGTATAACCTCTCCACCTGTAATAATGGTATAATCCTCATATACACTCCATAGTATAACCTCTCCACCTGTAATAATGGTATAATCCTCATTTACACCTCATAGTATAACCTCTCCACCTGTAATAATGGTATAATCCTCATATAAACCCCATAATATAACCTCTCCACCTGTAATAATGGTAGAATCCTCATATACAACCAATAGTATCACTTCTCCACCTATATTAATGGTTTAATCCTGATATACACCCAATAGTATAGCCTCTCCACCTGTAATAACTTGATCACCCCTCCGACCGCAGTAATGGTATGATCCCCAACTGTCCCCCTCTGAGGAGACATCTCGAGGACCACAAGCAGAGCACCTTCCCGCCTTCCTCCGCTCATACGTCACTTCCGTCACGTTGCTAGGAGACGCGAGGACGCTGAAGAGCAGAGAGACAGACGGCAGCCCGTGCACTAGTCGGTACATATCGCATCGATACCTCGTACAATCACTTTATAATGGACTATATGTGACCCGCACATCTCCCTCCCTACAGGCGGGACATGAGCTTAATAATATACACACTTCTGTAATCGAGCTGGTGCAAAACTACAACTCCCATCATGCCCGGACAGCCTTCGGCTGTCCGGGCATGATGGGAGTTGTAGTTTTGCACCAGTTGGGAAGCATTGGTGTATTCTTTTCCATTGCTCTCTTTCCTGTTCATATATATATATATATATATATATATATATATATATGTGTACCAAGAGGAGCAGGCAGTCCACATTTGTCCCTATAGGCAAAATATAGAGATCCCCTTTAAATTTAAAGGGATGGTAATAGATTAAAGAAACAGCAGAACAAAGAGTGCACATATTTGTGTCTAAGTCTTATATATCCACATATACATAATTGGTTCCTTCCTATATTACACAGAATACAGAGCCATGTCTGGAATGCTGGTGACCCCGAGACCACGCGCACTTCCAAGCCGATCCTCCGCCCAACTGGTGACCCCGGATTATATCACTGAAACCAGCCAGGAAGCTGTCCCAGAACCGAGTACAGAAGGGGAAATACACCTGGAGAGAGAGATGTAAGAGAATCCTGTATTCTACTCCAGAGCTGCACTCACTATTCTGCTGGTGAGGTCACTGTGTACATACATTACATTACTTATCCTGTACTGATCCTGAGTTATATCCTGTATTATACTCCAGAGCTGTACTCACTATTCTGCCGGTGGGGTCACTGTGTACATACATTACATTACTTATCCTGTACTGATCCTGAGTTATATCCTGTATTATACTCCAGAGCTGTACTCACTATTCTGCCGGTGAGGTCACTGTGTATATACATTACATTACTTATCCTGTACTGATCCTGAGTTATATCCTGTATTATACTCCAGAGCTGTACTCACTATTCTGCTGGTGAGGTCACTGTGTACATACATTACATTACTTATCCTGTACTGATCCTGAGTTATATCCTGTATTATACTCCAGAGCTGTACTCACTATTCTGCTGGTGGGGTCACTGTGTACATACATTACATTACTTATCCTGTACTGATCCTGAGTTATATCCTGTATTATACTCCAGAGCTGTACTCACTATTCTGCTGGTGAGGTCACTGTGTACATACATTACATTACTTATCCTGTACTGATCCTGAGTTATATCCTGTATAATACTCCAGAGCTGTACTCACTATTCTGCTGGTGAGATCACTGTGTACATACATTACATTACTTATCCTGTACTGATCCTGAGTTATATCCTGTATAATACTCCAGAGCTGTACTCACTATTCTGCTGGTGGGGTCACTGTGTACATACATTACATTACTTATCCTGTACTGATCCTGAGTTATATCCTGTATTATACTCCAGAGCTGTACTCACTATTCTGCTGGTGAGATCACTGTGTACATACATTACATTACTTATCCTGTACTGATCCTGAGTTATATCCTGTATTATACTCCTGAGCTGTACTCACTATTCTGCTGGTGGGGTCACTGTGTACATACATTACATTACTTATCCTGTACTGATCCTGAGTTATATCCTGTATTATACTCCAGAGCTGCACTCACTATTCTGCTGGTGAGGTCACTGTGTACATACATTACATTACTTATCCTGTACTGATCCTGAGTTATATCCTGTATAATACTCCAGAGCTGTACTCACTATCATTCTTCCTGTGTCCTCTCTATCTCTTCAGTGACTGCGGGGAGGAAGTGATGAGCTGCAGATTTAACCCTTCAGGATCCCTACTTGCTGTCGGCCTCATCACCGGAACCATAAAGGTAACACAATGTATCTAGTACAGTGGGGTGATAATCTGCAGATACCAGTATAAGTGTCATGTGCTGTATTGGTGCAATGGTCTGTATCTCTGCAGGTGTACTCCATGCCTGACGGAACGTGGGTGCACACCCTGAAGGATGACCAGTCTATAGGACAACGTCTGCCGGTGACTGCGCTCAGGTTTCACCCCTCCAGACCCTGCGCCAAGGGGGATCTGCTCCTGGCAACATGTGAGATACAGTGCTATTTATACTAGGTGGTCTCCAAACTGTGACCAACGGCTGTCCGGCCATGCTGGAATTTGTAGATTTTCAACAGCTGGAAGAAACCTGTTTGGAAAACACTGCCCTATGTATACATATAGGCACTGGGCTTGACTCCCTCCAGAGGGGGAGCGTGTGGTGTCCCATACTTTGGTCTATATAGTGTATGTGACTCCATGGTTAGGACTAAAAACGAACCCTTTGTGCTCCGATCTGATGGAGGGCCACATTTTGGAGACCACTGTAGTAGGTACAGATGTAGATCCCACCCTATCACGTCTCTCTGTTGCCCCCTCAGACGCTGGCGGTCAGGTGAAGTTTTGGCACCTGTCCACACAGAGCTGCGTCCGCACTCTGACAGAAGACAGACAAACTCTTGCCGCCGCCTTCAGCCCCAGCGGCGGTCACTTCCTCACAGCGGGGTCCAGTGATGAGATCTTCGTATATGACGCCGAAACCATGACGTGTGAGAACGTCTGCCAGGCCAGGTGTGTGCCAGCGACCCCCAACTACAACTTCCACCATCCTCCTGACACCCAACTGGCATCTTGCCATTGTATTTCGAGGCTTTGTCCTGTTTCGACAGCCTGTTCATTGTGCTTCCAGCTGTTGCAAAGCTACAACTCCAAGCATGCCCGGACAGCCATTGGTGTTGTAGCTTTGCAACAGCTGGAAGCACACTGTTTAAAAAAACACTGCCCTATGTATGAATATAGGCACTGGGCTTGACCTCCCAGAGGGGGAGCGTGTAGTGTCCCATCCTTTGGTCCTTATAGTGTATGTGACTCCATGGTTAGGACTACAAACAAACCCTTTGTGCTGTGATCTCATAGCTAAGTCAGTTTTTCTACAGTTGTTGCAAAACTACAACTCCCAGCATGCAACAGCGGGAGGTCCACAGTTTATATAGGATTCAATACATTCCTTCCACTGTTATATAACAGGTTTCTATATGTCATCTTCTCCCTCACAGCCCCTCCCTGTCAGTGATGGACGGACACCGCTCCCGGATCTTCGGTCTGACCTTTCACCCCTTGAGCGAGGAGGATTTTATATCCGGGGGGTGGGACGACACCGTCCAGGTGAGAGAATCTGTATACGTGTATAGAGATAATGTATAACGCTCCAGTGTGGAGAGTGCGCCCCTCCCTGCTGATTGGCTAGGAGAAATCACATGACGAGGAGTCTAACAGCCTATCCTCTGAGAGTGGTGCGGTTTTGTTTTGCCGTTCACTGACTGGCTGTACAGGTAGAGTTAAAGGGGTACTCCGCTGCTCAGCATTTGGAACAGATTGTTCCAAACGCTGGAGCCGGGAGCTTGTGACTTCACACCCCGCCCCCTCAATGCAAGTCTATGGGAGGGGGTGTGACAGCCGTCACGCCCCCTCTCATAGACTTGCATTGAAGGGGCTGGGCGTGACATCATGAGGGGGCGTGGCATAAGACGTCACAAGCTACCGGCGCCGGCTCCAGCATTTGGAACAGTTTGTTCCAAACGCTGAGCAGCGGAGTACCCCTTTAAAGGGGTGGTCCGTTGAAAAATAACTTATCCCCTATTCACAGATATAAATGTCTGTTCGCTGGGGTTCCGATTGCTGGGACCCCTGCGATCTCCTGCAACGCGTCCCGGCTCTCTAAGCGGAGTGTGTGCTACAGACGACACGTGCTCCATTCTCTATGGGAGCGCCAAAGTGCTGTACTCAGGCATCTTCAGCCCTCCCAGAGAAATGTATGGACCCCAGCAAGCGCTCCTCTCAGAATGCCGGGGCGCAGGGCAGGAAATCCCGGGGGTCCCATTGGTCAGACTCCCTGCAAACAGACACTTATCCTTTGGATAAGGGATAAATTGCTTTTCACCGGACCACCCCTTTAACCCTGAAAGGGAACGTGTCATCGGAAAATCACCTATTCCATTGAACATATTTTGTTAGAATTTTTTGGTAATGATTTTTTGCCATTTTTTTTATTTTTATTTTACTATCTGTTTTATAAAATGTGACCACTAACGCTAAGCTGAGACTTCCTGTTGTGTCTGTGAAGGCTAAAAAATGATCTCCAAATAAAATAGAGCAGATAAATGGGTTCAATTAAATAAATATTCATTTTATTGATTTAATAATATTAATACATTCATATAATTGTACCCATTTATCTTTTCTATTCTATTTACAGATAAGCTTCTGTATGCTCCACAGGAAGTTGTGTAGTTCTTTCCAGTCTGACCACAGTGCTCTCTGCTGACACCTCTGTCCATGTCAGGAACTGTTCAGAGTAGGAGCAAATCCCCATAGAAAACCTCTCCTGCTCTGGACAGTTCCTGACATGGATAGAGATGTCAGTAGAGAGCACTGTGGTCAGACATAGAAGAACTACACAACTTCCTGTGGTGGATACAGCAGTTGAAAAGTACTGGAAGGATTAAGATTTTTTAATAGAAGTAATTTACAAATCTGTAACTTTGATTAAGAAAATAAATCCACTGGAGTACCCCTTTAAGGACTGTTTTTGATGTTTCATTACCTGGTTCTAATCAGTTTAGAAATCAGTATAAAGGCGACACTTTCCCAGGGGTACTCCGGTGAAAAACTTTTTATTTTTTTTTTATTTTTTTAATCAACTGGTGCCAGAAAGTTAAACAGATTTGTAAATGACTTCTATTAAAAAATCTTAATCCTTCCTGTACTTATTAGCTGCTGAATACTACAAAGGAAATTCTTTTCTTTTTGGAACACAGTGCTCTCTGCTGACATCAGGAGCACAGTGCTCTCTGCTGACATCTCTTTCCATTTTTGGAACTGTCCAGATCAGCATATGTTTGCTATGGGGATTTCCTTTTACTCTGGACAGTTCCTAAAATGGACAGAGATGTCAGCAGAGAGCACTGTGCTCATGATTCAGCAGAGAGCTCTGTGTTTCAAATGGAAAATAATTTCCACTGTGGTATTCAGCAGCTAATAAGTACAGGAAGGATTAAGATTTTTTAATAGAAGTAATTTACAAATCTGTTTAACTTTCTGGCACCAGTTTATTTAAAAAAAAAAAAAAAAAAAAAGTTTTTCGCCGGAGTACCCCTTTAAATCCTAGGCTGTAAATATTGGATGGCGATTCCGCTTATTTTGTCCATCTCTTCTTTCACAGTTCTGGGACATCAGACAGAAGCATTCCTTAAGGTAACTGCGATAGATGAAGTGCCGACATTGTGCCGGCGGTGTGGTGCTGAGCCGTTATTGAATAAACATGATAAAATCCTCAATCTCCCCTCCCAGGAGGATCTCCGGACCCCACGTGTGTGGAGATGCCCTAGACATTGACCCCGACACTCAGGAAATCCTCATCGGCTCGTGGAGGAAGGAAGAGAACCTGCAGGTGAGGCGATCATTGGGCAGACGCCCAATGATTGTGGGAAAACCAGGTCCCGACCTTTTTTCCTGTGAGAGCGGGAATGGCGGCCATATTGCTTGGCTCACCATGGTCTTCTGTGGTATTACTGTGTCATAGTCTTTTTTTTGTTGTTTCCAGGTCTGGGATGCTCAAACTGGGCAGAAGATAAAGACTGTGCCCGATGACTACCGTGGACCCTCAAGGGTTAGTATGAATCAGCAACTACATGGACAATACATCAGGGGGATAGGTGGGGGTCCGACTGTTTGGGCCCCTACCAATTTTAAGAAAGGTGGCTGCACATGCAATGTTAATGGGGATATGGAAACAAGTTTTGATACAACTACTTTATACCAGTGTTTTCCAAACAGTGTGCTTCCATCTGTTGCAAAACTACAACTCCCAGCATGCCCAGACAGCCGTTGGCTGTCTGGGCATGCTGGGAGTTGTAGTTTTGTATCAGCTGGAAGCACACTGTTTGGAAAACACTGTCCTATTTATAGACATTGGGCTTGACCTCCCGGAGGGGGAGCGTGTAGTGTCCCATTCTTCATTCCAAATGGTGTATGTGACTCCATGGTTAGGATTACAAACAAACCCTGTGTGCTCTGGTATCCTAGTTATGTCAGTTTGCCTACAGCCGTTGCACAACTACAACTCCTAGCATGCCCGGACAGCCTTTGGCATGCTGGGACTTGTAGTTTTGCAGCAGCTGGAGGCACCCTGGTTGCGAAACACTTCTCTATAAAGAGCATGCTTTAAACATAACGACATTTCTGTTGTAAACGAGCGCCATTCTCTTAGATCTGCCTTCGTTTACATGCTACTTGTAACTGGCAGGTGGTTTGTGCAACCCCTTGCTGCAATCGTCGTGATGTGCGGCCGACAAGCAAAGATTTTACTCGCAGGTCAAAATGACCCAATCTGCCGACGAACGAGAGTTTGTCAACCCTGTTAACACAGCCGCACATTCAGTCAATATTCGCACCGTGTAATAGGGCCCCCTATACTCCGGTCACATCCAGAGCTGCACTCATAGTTCTGCTCACTACCTTTTATACGCTACCGGCTGACGTCCCATCATGCTTTATCCAAAGGATAGGGCTTAAGTGTCTGAGCGCAGGGGGGTCTGAATGCTGGGACACCTCCCCCACCACCCCACCCCTGCGGTCTCCTGGACTGCACCCCGATTCTCCCCAGGAGAGGAGCGCGTCAACCCCCGCACGAAACGGCGCTCGACAAGCCCCCTCTATGCATACACGAATGCTGCATCACCGGCTCTCCCATAGAGAGGCATGAAGTGGACAAGTCGGCCGCCGTTTTGCGTGGCAGTCTACATGCTCGGCTCCCAGGGAGAGCCGGAGTGCCAGGCAGGAGATCGCGGGGGGGGTCCCAGTGGTTGGATAGGGGGTAAGTTGTACGGCACCACAGTACTCCTTTAATGTGACATAGCTGAATTTATTTGCATTATGAACTATACTGTTCCGTGTCGCTACTATAAAGATCTACTCTGCCACTCAGGTCTATAGCTGTCGCTGGCTGGGCGCGGGTCACATGGTGGCAGCAGGAAGTGACATCAACCTTTGCAGAATTATCGACCGCCATTCCCTGCTGGTGAGTGAATACTATAACCATGTCACACACTCGCACTGTCACTATAGTCCTGTCAGTCACTCTCAGCGCTCTCTCCCCAGACTCGGGGGAGCCTGGTCGATCTGCCCGGTGGAGTCTACAGTCTGGACGTATCGCCCTCCGGCCCGTCGGTCGCCCCTCTTCTCGCCGTCACGTCTAGTCACAGTGTCTTCCTCCTGCGTCCTACAGGCAGCGCCTTCTCCTAACACTCCCCTGTACGGAGACAGTCACTACCTGCATCTCCCATTGTGTTATCCCAGACCAGTGTTTCCCAACCAGGGTGCCTACAGCTGTTGCAAAACTACAACTCCCAGCATGTCCAGATGGCCGTTTGCTGTCCAGGCATGCTGGGAGTTTTAGTTTTGCATCAGCTGGAAGCACATTGTTTGGAAAACACTGTATAAATATAGGCAAAGGGCTTAACCTCCCGGAGGGGGAGCGTGTGGTGTCCCATACTTCAGTCCATATAGTGTTTGTGACATCATGGTTATGATTACAAATAACCCTGTGTGCTCTGATCTCATAGTTATGTCAGTTTGCCTACAGCTGTTGCAAAACTACAACTCAGGGCAGGCTGGGAGTTGTAGTTTAGCAACAGCTGGAGGCCCCCAGGTTACGAAACACTATCCCAGACAATAATTTATACCAGTCACCAGACACATCTCCATCTGCCAAGAGGTATGCGCCACATTGATGCCCCTCCAACCCATAACTGACCAATCACAGCTCAGTATTAGCGACCCAGAACATTGGCAACAATATCGCACAAGAGGTCAGGGGTCAGTGTTACGCTGAATCACATCCATGATGCTTTGTAATAAAGATTGTCTTTCTTCAGATTTCTGCAGAGAGTATTTACTTACATAGGAGGCGCCATCTTGTTTTATGAGGAACGTTCCTTACAGAATCTATGACATATTTTTATTATATTATATCCTAAGACGAAAAGAATGTGAGAGAAAGGGGGGGGGGGTGCGGCTCACCACTCAAGTCTAGGATTGCTAAGGTCAACTGGGAAATTGTACTAATACCCTAAGGTACAATAGATCAGTCCTCAAGTATCCCCTGAAGAAAAAGGAAACGAGCTTCAAAGAGTGTTAAGACAATAGTCATTGTAAATAGTAAGATTCTGTCTAAAAACAGTAATTAAAATGATTTAACACATAGCAATATACATTATGTCAGTGTTTGGTTAAACAATGTTTTTCCAGCTGTTGCAAAACTACAACTCCCAGCATTCCCGGACAGCCCTTGGCTGTCCGGGCATGCTGGAAGTTGTAGTTTTGCAACACCTGAAGACACACTGTTTAAAAAACACTGCAATAGATGCAAGTGGACAAGTATATATACTGTTTTAGTGAAACAAACCTGACTATGCTAGACGTGTTTTGGGGGTTCCTTAACCCCTTTCTTCAGCAGGAGCAATATATTAATTGATAATTGTGCAATATTGCTCCATAAGAGATGACCTTGTACCATTATATAAACTGGTGGTATATTCTATGTTCAGTGTGGTATATTCTATATACTGTTTTGGTGAAACAAACCTGGCTATGCTAGACACATTTCCAGGGTTCCTTTACCCCCTTCTTCAGTAGCAGAAATATATAAGAGATAATTTTGCAATATCACCCCAGTAGAGATGACCTTGTATGACTATATCAACTGAAGAACAGTGTGGTATACTGTTTTGGAGAAACAACCCCTAGTTTGCTAGAGGTGTTTTGAGAGTTCCTTAACCTCTTTCTTCAGCAGCAGAAGTATATAATTGATAATTATGCAATATTATTAAAAAAGAGATGACCTTGTACCATTATATCCACTGGAGAACATATCTATATATACATACATACATACATACATACATACATACACACACACTTTTGGTGAAATAAACCTGGCTATGCTAGACGCATTTCGGGGGTTCCATAAACCTTTTCTTCAGTAGCCGAAATATATTAATACATCATTTTGCGATATCACCCTATAAGAGATGACCTTGTACGGCTGTATCAACTAGAGGACAGTGTGGTATATTATATATAGTGTTTTGGTGAAACAAACCGGACTATGCTAGATGAGTTTCGGCGGTTCCTTAACCCCTTTCCTCAGTAGCAGAAATATATAATTGATAATTTTGTGATATCACCCCATAAAAGAGTTCACCTTGTATGATTTTATTTATTAAATTGTATAAATTGCTATTTTTGGATGAAATCTTTCTTTTTCTATCCTAAGAAGGCACAGTATGGTGAAGTCATTGGACTATAAGCAGGACCACATAGACCTCTCAGAGTAAATGTCCTTTAGATGTACGGCTGTCAGTGTTCTTCCCAGGCCAGCTTGTGCAGGGAGTGCGCCACCGCCTCCATCCGCTCCCTGTACTCCAGGTGACTGTAGTTTCCTTTCGGGACCCCTTCTAGTCCGTACCGTGCCCCCCAGCAGCTGGCTGCAATGACCCCAGTGGAATCGCTGTCACCTGTGGGGAAGACAAACACTAAGCAAAGCCACAAGCGTATACACAACAAGAGCCAATGTCCTATCACTGCACCTCACCTCCATGAAACATGGACCTGCTGCACAGCTCCTCCCAGGAGCCCTGGGCCCCCAGAAGAGCGTCGTAGGCGATCATTGGTGCGTCATGACCGCTTCTCCCAGGCCAGCCATCCAGACTCCACTGCGTATACTCCACATCCCTCTCCGCAGCGCCATAAGGGGACGGGAACACCGCTGGCCCAACCCCCTGCAGAAGACCCCTCTCCGACAGGTATCTGATGAGAAAAAGACCCTCACGTCTATAGGGGGCTTAAAGGGGTACTCCACTGCTCAGTGTTTGGAACAAACTGTTCCAAACAAGCCAGCGCCTCGTGACATCATAGCCCCGCCCCCATAATGTCACTCCCCGCCTCCTCAATGCAAGTTTATTGGGAGGGGGCGTGACGGCTGTCACGCCCCCTCCCATAGACTTGCATTGAGGCGGCGGGGCGTCACTTCATGATGGGGCGAGGCTATGACGACACAAGCTCACCGCGCCGGCTCCAGCGTTCGGAACGGTTTGTTCCAAACACTGAGCAGTGGAGTACCCCTTTAAGAGGGGTTATCCAGGAAAAAACTTTTTTTTTTATATCAACTGACTCCAGAAAGTTAAACTACTACTATTAAAAAAATCTTATTCCTTCCAATAATTATCAGCTGCTGAGGTTGAGTTGTTCTTTTCTGTCTGACAACAGCGCTCTCTGCTGACACCTCTGTCTGTCTCGGGAACTGCACAGAGTAGAAGAGGTTTGCTATGGGGATTTGCTTCTACTCTGGACAGTTCCCGAGACACATGTCATCAGAGAGCACTTAGACAGAAAAGAACAACTCAACTTCAGCAGCTCATAAATACTGAAAGGATTAACATTTTTTGAAAGTTAAACAGATTTTGTATATTACATCTATTAAAAAAAATGTTAATCCTTTCAGTACTTATGAGCTGCTGAAGTGGAGTTGTTCTTTTCTGTCTAAGTGCTCTCTGATGACACGTGTCTCGGGAACTGTCCAGAGTAGAAGCAAATCCCCCATAGCAAACCTCTTCTACTCTGTGCAGATCCCGAGACAAGCAGAGATGTCAGCAGAGAGCTCAGACAGAAAAGAACAACTCAACTTCAGCAGCTGATAATTATTGGAAGGATTAAGATTTTTTTTTTTTTAATAGAAGTGATTTACAAATCTGTTTAACTTTCTGGAGCCAGTTGATATATATATTTAAAAAAAAAAATAACCCCTTAATACTATATCTATAATGCTGTACGGTCATAAAACGAGAGCGAGTCCCTTTGGTTTGTGTGATGCAGCCTGTAGGGTAAAGAATAGAGGTTTTCACTTCACCTCCCACCCATTCAATAGAATGCATGAAAACCTCCGTTCTTTACACTACAGGCTGCATCTGGAGCACAGAACCAAATAGAAGTAAGATTCATATTAGTGACTTGTTATGTAGTGACTGAGCGACTTCTATTAGGGTTTAGAGCCCCCTTTTTATACTGAGGGGACCCTTCTCAGGAATCACCCCCTCTCACCTCTCCCAGGACTGACGGAAATAATCCCACGCCTCCACGTGCCGCTCCACCTCCGTGTCTGTAGAACGCACATATTCCAGGGCCAGAGGGAGGGTCTCCAGCAGGAGGAGGCCCCACTGTTCTAGGGGGACCCTCCGCACTGATAGGGATGTGAAGAGAGCCGAGGCCAGAGACCCCAGATACCCTACAGACGGGACAAGAGGAAGTGTCATTTATGGGGCTGAAAAAAATTCTTACCAATATGGCCGCCAACACAATGGCCGCAGAATGCACTGTAATGGCAGAACCTCAATACAGGAGTGTATATTGTGTAAGGGGGTATGTTTGCCCTTCAGGAGTCAGGGAAAGCTTGGTGAGTAACATTTTAGTTTAAAGAGGTACTCCACTGCCCCAGCGTTCGGAACATTTGGTTCCTAACGCTGGGTGCAGGCTTCGGGGGTCACCACGCCCCCTCGTGATGTCACACCACGCCCCTTGTGATGTAGTACCACGCCCCCTCAATGCAAGTCTATGGGAGGGGGCGTATGCCCCCTCCCATAGACTTGCATTCAGGGGGCGTGGTGTTACGTCACAAGGGGGCATGATGTCTCCTGAAGCCCGTTGTTTGCAATTCAGGAGTCCTGGGAAAGCTGGGTGAGTGACATTTAAGTTTAAAGAGGTACTCCACTGCCCCAGCGTTTGGAACATTTGGTTCCTAACTCTGGGTGCGGGCTTCAGGGGTTGCCACGCCCCCTTGTGACGTCACATCACGCCCCTTGTGATGTAATGCCACGCCCCCTCAATCCAAGTCTATAGGAGGGGGCGTATGCTTCCTCCCATAGACTTGCATTGAGTGTGCGTGCTGTGACATCACGAGGGGGCGTGGTATGACATCACAAGGGGGCGTGGCGACCCCTGAAGCCCGTTGTTTACCATTCAGGAGTCCGGGAAAGCTGGGTGAGTGACATTTTAGTTTAAAGAGGTACTCCACTGCCCCAGCGTTCAGAACATTTGGTTCCTAACTCTGGATTCAGGCTTCGGGGTGACCATTGAGGGGGCGTGGCATTACATCACAAGGGGAGTGGTGTGATTTCACGAGGGGGCGTGGCCACCCCGAAGCCTGAATCCAGAGTTAGGAACCAAATGTTCTGAACGCTGGGGCAGTGGAGTACCTCTTTAATCCCCCTCCCCCAATGACATAAAATGGAATCTCTGACCTGTGGGATGGTTATGCGTCATCTTCCCGCTCTCCACACTGACAGCGACCAGAAGAGACAGCTCAGACGGACGGGGAAACCTACAGAAAATGGAAATATAAGGGGAATTCAAAGAGAGAGACCTTTATATATCAATGGGAAGAACTGGGGGCCACAGAGTGCCCCACCTCAGTCCTATACACATGGATCTCATCGCTGCTCCGCATCCAGTCGCTGAAGGGTTAAAGGGGATTCTATAGCCGCCAGGTTCCCCAGGGCGCAGCTGGGAGGTTCCTATAGAGAGAAAAAATGGGCGGTGGAATATATGGATCTGTCCAGTAACCTACTGATCCAGAGTTATATCCTGTATTATACTCCAGAGCTGTACTCACTATTCTGCTGGTGAGGTCACTGTGTACATACATTACATTACTTATCCTGTACTGATCCTGAGTTATATCCTGTATTATACCCCAGAGCTGTACTCACTATTCTGCTGGTGAGGTCACTGTGTACTTACATTACATTACTTATCCTGTACTGATCCTGAGTATTATCCTGTATTATACTCCAGAACTGTACTCACTATTCTGCTGGTGAGGTCACTGTGTACATACATTACATTACTTATCCTGTACTGATCCAGAGTTATATCCTGTATTATATCCCAGAGCTGCACTCACTATTCTGCTGGTGAGGTCACTGTGTACATACATTACATTACTTATCCTGTACTGATCCTGAGTTATATCCTGTATTCTACTCCAGAGCTGCACTCACTATTCTGCTGGTGAGGTCACTGTGTACATACATTACATTACTTATCCTGTACTGATCCTGAGTTATATCCTGTATTATATCCCAGAGCTGCACTCACTATTCTGCTGGTGAGGTCACTGTGTACTTACATTACATTACTTATCCTGTACGGATCCTGAGTTATATCTTGTATTATACTCCAGAGCTGTACTCACTATTCTGCTGGTGAGGTCACTGTGTAAATACATTACATTACTTATCCTGTACGGATCCTGAGTTATATCCTGTATTATACTCCAGAGCTGTACTCACTATTCTGCTGGTGAGGTCACTGTGTACATACATTACATTACTTATCCTGTACTGATCCTGAGTTATATCCTGTAGATCTTTTATTAAAAAATATAAAACATTACAAAAAGAACGAACATCACCATAACAATAATACAAACAACATACACCTGTATAATATATACAAAAATGAGTCCATATTAGTCCAAAAATGTCCAACCAAGTATCTTCTGGTCCAGCCTCATTCTCACCAAACACACCGCTATAATAACAACAACTACTAAACACTCTACAACAATAATAATACTTACAGTAATAATAATAACAACAATAATAACTAAAAACTGGTCCGGTTGCATTTCACCACCCAAAATAATAAATATGTGCCAAACCACCAACAAACACCGCAAACAGAAAAACAGAATATACTAAATTTTTTATTTATTTATTTTTTTTTTATTTATTTATTTATTATTTTTTATTTTTTTTTGGCCCTGAGCTGGTCCCGCATCCCATGCCCCCAGTACATGATAACAGACGTCCATGAACCAGTCCAGGATTTTTTTTTTTTTTTTTTTTTTATAAAAGGTCCCACACAGAAACCCCCCTCCCCCATCTACCCACCACCCAACCTAACACTAAACCCCAACACAACACAACCCCTACAAAAAAAAAACCAATATATATACATATACATAAATGTACAAACAAAACAAATATATACAAAATAATACAAACTATACAAACCAAACAACAATAAGGCTTTTCAATCACACAAACCCCTAAAGCTCAAGTTCAGTGCCTGCAAGCCCTATATCACCATATATCTACAGCACAAAACAAAAAGACTAATGTGCCAGCATCAGCCCACCACCAGGGGGAGACAACAGGCTAAGGCACTTTAAAGGCAGAGCCCCTCCACAGACGAGAGGCCCTGCCAGCACCCAGCCTCTCGTACTCCAGAGAACGCACCTTCACCAGGTCACCAAGAATGTTCCTAACCACCTCACCCACAGGGAGGATTTTACGCTGCGTCGACACTAAACACCGTGCGTTCCACGTGTAATACCTGACCACTGAGCTGACTAGGAATAAAGTGCACCGGTCCCAGCCTCCAAGGTTTCTGAATGCCCCATAGGCCCATTCCGCATAGGAGAGACTGGCCAGCCAAGGCCAACCAATGGAAGCGCCCACCCTGATGTAAACCTCTGTGTTAAAGGGACAATGAAGCAGAAAATGCTCCATGCTTTCCAGCATGCCTCCACACTCTTCGCGGGGACATCCCCGGTCATCAGAGCTCCTGCACTTCAGATTGTCTCTCACACACAGTTTCCCATGGAAGCAGCGCCAAGTCAAGTCCCAAAACTTCAAGGGGATCCTGATAGAATTCAAAAGCTCTAAACCCACCTCCAGATCCCGACTTGGGCAGTCCTTGAGCGCCAATGGCCTCTGGAAATGAGAAGACAGAACCATCTTGTCAAGGAATTTCCTCGACAGAGTCCTGATCTCCCCCATCCCCAGACCCCACCGACGAATAACCTTCAGAATCGGGGTAGCGTAAGCCGGGACATGCCCGTGTGGTGTGCGAAGATCCTTCACTTGCCCTCCTGTCTCCCATTCCTGGAAGAAAGGCCAAAACCATCCCCTACAGGAGGATACCCACGGAGGAGCCCTCTCTGACCAGAGGTTTGCTATATTGGTCTTAAGAAAGGTATTCACTAGGAATACCACGGGGTTGACCATACACAACCCCCCTAGTCTCCTCGTACGGTAAGTAACCTCCCTCTTCACTAGGTTCAGTCTATTCCCCCATAACATTTGGAAGAACACACTGTAGACCCGGGTCCAAAGAGGTTCTGGCAACATGCATACACTGCCCAGATATATCAGCAAAGGGAGCAGGAAAGTTTTCATCAGGTTAACTCTTTCCCGGAGGGTCAAAGACCAACCCTTCCACTGATCCACCTTCTGAGCGGCGATCTTAAGCCTGCTGTCCCAGTTTTGTTTGGGGTAATCCCCTTGACCAAATTCGATGCCGAGGACTTTTGCGGATTCCTGGGGCTCTGGAAGGGCGTCCGGGAGATTAAAATCAGGATCTCCCCCTCCCAGCCAGAGACTCTCACACTTATCCTGATTGATCTTGGACCCGGATACCTCCGAGTAGCGGTCCACCTCTGACACCACCCATCTGCCCTCCTCTTGTGAGGAGACAAACACGGTGATATCATCAGCGTACGCTACCACCCTCAGAGCCGAATCCGGCACCGCCAGGTCCATTCTCACCCCCGCCAACGGTCCACAACCAATCCTTCTAAGGAAAGGATCGATTGCAAACACGTACAGCAAAGGGCTCAAAGGACAACCCTGACGGACACCAGACCCAACCTCAAAAGAGCGACCAATCCAACCATTCACAAGCGGGAAACTCTCTGCCCCTACATACAAGGTCTTAAGCCAATCAACAAAACCCCCTGGCAGGCCATATCTCAGAAGGACAGACCAGAGGTACTCATGGTTAACCCGATCAAACGCTTTTGCCTGATCCAAGGACAGCAATTACCCCTTCCAGTGGCCAGCCCTACCCTGCTCCACAGCCTCTCGGACACTGAGCACAGCACTGAATGTACTGCGGCCCGGAACAGAGCAATGCTGAGCCCCCGAAAGGAGCCGGGGTGCAAACTCCACCAGCCATTTAAACAGCACTTTTGCCAGAATCTTTCTGTCCGCATTGAGAAGTGCTATGGGACGCCAATTCTCAATGTGGGACGGGTCTTTACCCTTTGACAGGATGATCAGCGCTGACCTCCTCATTGACTTTGGCAGAGTGCCCGAGGATAGACACTCATTAAAAACCGCAGCCAAGAGGGGAACCAAAGTGTCCTTAAAGGTCTTATAGAACTCAGATGTTAAGCCATCCGGACCGGGTGACTTCTTGAGGGCAAGCCCATCAATAGCCATCCTGACTTCCTCTTCCCGGATCATCTCTGTCAAAACGTCAAGAGAGGAGTCTACTCCTGGTTCAGGGACGGTTTCAGCCAAGAAAGCGGATACCTTATCTCGATCTAGATCCTTCCTTCCCAAGAGGTGCGAGTAGAAGGATCTGACGACCTCCAGGATCCCTGATCTGGACCTTTTCAAGGATCCCGTACTATCAATCAGTCCTGAGACTATTTTACTATTCACTGACATCTTGCAGTTTCTGTAAGGGTCGGGCGAGCGGTACTTCCCGTAATCCCTCTCAAAAACCAAAGATGCGTGTCTGTCATACTGGCACTTCATCAACAAGGACTTCACTCTGGAGATATCGTCACGACTACCTCCAGTCGAGACAAGGTGCTCAAGTTTCTTCCTCAGGCCCTGGTACAAGCGGTACCTATTTAGGCTTCTGAGGCCCGAGAGCTGGCGGAAGAATCTCGCAACCCTTTCCTTGAAGATCTCCCACCACTCTGACTTACTGTTACAAAGGCCCAGCAATGGTACCTGGCTCTGAAGAAAATCCTCAAAGGACTGTCTTATCTCCGCTTCTTCCAAGAGAGACGAATTCAGCTTCCAATAGCCTCTGCCCATCCGGGGGGTCTCTGTGACATTCAGAGAAAACAAAATTAAACAGTGATCGGAGAACTCCACCTGAACAACAGACACTGCTGAAGAGACGGCTTCCTCCTTTAAATAAAACCTGTCTATCCTAGACCTACAACTACCCCTATGATAGGTGAATCCCGCGTGGCCTGGGGTGTGCCGGATGTGGACATCCACCAGGCGAGCCTCACTCGCTATGCTATTAAGGGCGACGCTATCATAAGTCAGCTTGTCTCTGGCACCTCCCCTGTCTTGGGGCCTCGTGACAGCATTAAAGTCCCCTCCAAAGACCACCTGCCGACTTGTAAAAAGATAGGGCTTGATCCTCATAAAGAGGCACTTCCGGTCCCACTTAGACTGTGGGCCGTAGATGTTAATAAGGCGAAGTTCTTGTCCCTTCATGAGGACATCTAAGATCAGGCACCTCCCCATTTCTAACTCGATAACCCGTCGGCATTCTACTGCTGCAGTAAAAAGGACCGCCACTCCGCTATACGGCTCGGCCCCAAGAGACCAGTAGGAGGGCCCATTCCTCCACTCTCTTTTAGCCTTGTAGATAGATAACATATCTGTTAGCCTGGTCTCCTGCAAAAATAAAATATCAGCATTAATATGGGCAAAAAAATCATAGGCCGCAAATCGAGCTGTATCTGACTTAATGCTGGCAACATTAATGGATGCCAGAGTCAACGGAGAGGGTGCCGCCATCAAGGGTGATTGAGTTAGACAGCTTTCTTTTTCCCACTCCCCTTCTCACCCTCCACATCAGAAGAACTCTTCACCCTCTTTAGAGAAATGGAAGTGTCCATCTCACCAGATGTCGTTTTACTTTCCTCGTCTCCGGATTCTAGGCCAGTCCCTTCCCCCGAGGACATAACCTCCCCAGGGGAAGAGGACTCGGCGCCCCCTGGAAGCCCCTCTGCCACCTCCCCCTCATCCTCCCCTTCCGAAGAAGAGGAGGAGATGTCCCTGAGGGGTCGGAATCGATTGGAAAGGCCAACCAGAGGGGAGTCAGTTTTGCCTTCCTTTGGCACCTGGACCAGGGTGGGAGAAGATCTCAAATCTCCCTTTTTTTTTTTACTTGTACCCCGCTTTCGTGTCTCCTTCTGCCATCCCACATCATCCTCCTCCACGCTATCTGAGGAGATGGCACCTTCCTCATTCTGGATCCTCCTGACCTCCTCATTCAGCTCGCCATCCCTCAGGGTCTCAGCAGCAAGGTTGGCCTCTGGGACAGAATAAGAGGTCGTCCCAGTAACCCGGGCTTTCCCCATCACCCTATCCCTTTGGCGTTTATCAAGACGTCTTAGTTGGGCTGGTGTCTTTCTCTTGCTGTTCCTCACTGACCCCTCAGTTCCTCCACCCCTGCTAGTCCCCTCCCCAGCAGATTCCGTCTCGTGATCTTCACCCGCTGGGGACAAGACTGCATTAGCGAAAGAACGAGGGCAACGACTGAATGGGTGACCTAAGTCACCACACAGGTGACACCTAATCTCTGCACAAGATGCGGCAAGATGGCCTACACCCCCACACAAGGCACATTTCTGCACCGTACAGTTTGCACTGAAGTGTGTGGGGTCACCACATCTGTGACAGAGCTTCGGCTGACCCCGGTAGAAAATCTGGATACGATCCCTGCCGAGAAAGGCAGAGGATGGAATATGGGTAACTGTATTTCCTGAACGTTTAAGTTTTACCAAAAACGTCCAGGCTCCTGACCAGATGCCAAACTCGTCCCTGTTCTTCTGCGGGACCCTCATTACCTCGCCATACCATCCTAACCAGGTGATGATGTCAACACAAGAGAGTGATTCGTTACGGGTCAAAACGGTCACTCTCTTGATTTCGTTTTGACGAGACAATGCCTGTACGGCAAAGTCTCGCCAGCCGGGCTCATTCTTTACCAATTCATAATTCGACCAGAAAAGCTCAAGCCCCTCTGGCCGAACAAAACTGATATCGAATTCAGGAGTACCGTAAGGATGTATCAAGGCAAAGATATCAACTGCCTTGAAGCCCATCTTTAGCAAGAGCTCAACCACTTTGGTCCTTGAAGGACACATATCTTCGCCCTGCCACAGAAGACGGACCACATTCCTACGGTTACTACCTGCCCCGGCTGTTGGGAGGGACCACACAGTATCGCCCCCTCTTTCCTCTCGGAAGGCAGAGAGACCGTGTCTCTCTATCCAGAAGGACAGATCAACTGCTCTACCCTCTACATTAATCGACCTTTCCCCCTTTTTCAGAGCTTCCAGGAGACGTCGCTGCAATAAACCGTCTCTAGAGTCAGGAGACGAGGAAAGTATTCTACTTCCCCCAGCAGTGACATTGGCATAACTCCTATGGTCTGTCACCACTGGGGGGGCAAGCGGACCAGACCCTACACCTACACCACTTCTAATGACAACATCCCCACCACCCTCAATAACAACATTAGCACTTCCCCCAACAACATTGTTTCCAATAACATCATTTGTAGTCCCATCACCACCCCTAATTTCAGCAACAGCAAAATCACCTTCTCCAATAACATTAACCTCCATCCGCTCCCCAGTCATACACCCCGTACCCCCATTTACCTTCTCATTCACACTGGCTGGACCAGAAACAGATAATCCGGCAAACGATGATGAAATTTTTTCCCGTTTTGCCTCAGCATCACGGGGCACTAGGGCTGGGACAACCTCCGCTGGCCCTTTAAGGGACCGGGCAGCATGCTTGCCCGGTCTAGAGGAGGCCCCAGCCCTGTTCTTATTAGTGCCCTCCGCCTCATCAGCATCATCTCCAGTCTTTTCATGGCGCCGCTGATCAATGGGATCAGCGGCACCAATACAAAACAAACGTTTTTCTTCACTTTTGGGAGTGTCCGTTATGCCCTTTACTACCTCCGGCACTGAGTCACCCCCCTCTCCCACAGGGGAGCGAACTACAGCACCGGAGTCTGCCTCTCTGCCCACCGCTGGGCCGCCCTCACTGTACGGCCTTTCGGCCGATGCCTTCTCTGCTCCATCCCTGCTACTGCAAACAGGCATGGAGCTCTGCGCCCTTTTAGTATCTGTACTCTCCCCGCACCTTTGCACCGAGTCCACCACAGAACACGGGCTGGGTTGGGTAACGGGGCTTGCACAATGAGCTGACCCTGCGGCCGACTCAGGATTTACAGGGAGGGGGGTGTAGATGTAACTCACCACTTCTTGCTGCTTTGGCTTGGTCTTCTTTTTCTTCTTACCCCCAGGTGCCTCATTTGGGAGCTCATCTCCAAACACCAGGTTCTGAGGACACACTGGGGATTCCAGCATACGTATCTGGGCCATTAGCGTCCCCCTCCCTGGTAGCTGCTGTCACTGTCCTCTCCTGAGTCGGCAGGTGATACTGCTGGTTGCTGTGCAGGGGGCCCACTGTTCGGGGCCTGCTGCTGTTGCCGCAGGCCACCAGGTGGATCTGGCTGTTGTTCTTCCTCCATCTCCTCCGCATCATCCACCTGGCTCTCAGGTTGCAGCCCCATCAACCTTTTATTTTTTTCTTCTTTCACCCTGAAGCGCTCCTCATTTTCCAGTTTCTCTTTAAATGGACCACTCTTCTCCAATAATTCAGCTCTCCTCTCCTCCAAAACTTGTATTTCAGACATTAGTGTCTTTATCTGCCCCTGGATCTCTGTCTTTTTCCTTTTTGGAGTAATCTTGGCCTTGGCACGGGCACAGCGCAGTTCCTCTCGGAGCCTCCTGATGGCCTTACAGGCGTCTTCATACCCACGGAGGTGACTTTTTACCCGGGAGGTATAGGTGGAAATAGACTCCCGGGTCCTCAGCACTCCCCAGCCTTCCTCACTGAGGTCGGCTTCACCTCGGTGAGCACTCTGCCTTCTTCCAGACAAACCCAGCTTTCCGCTGGCTGCACCCAGCTTTTCCGAGGAGGATCCAGCCTTGCAGCTTCTCACCTCTGTGGGGGGAGTTGGAGCAGCATTGCTGCGACTCCTAGTAGAACGCCTCACCCCCAAATCCTCCGATGTACAGGCCGCTTGCTGGCTTCTACTGCTCCCTTGCGGCCTAGTCCGAGGAGCAGAAGCCTGGGCCTCGCCTCCCTCACTCATGCCTGGAAACCCACACCCTCCCTGGGGAGGAGGAAGCAGGCCCCAGGTGGAACAGATGGTAATCCCTGGAGCTCAGGAGACACAGCAGACACACAGCACAGCTGAAGCACGACCACACCCGCAACTAATTGGTCAGCACTCCAGAGCTGTACTCACTATTCTGCTGGTGAGGTCACTGTGTACATACATTACATTACTGATCCTGTACTGATCCTGAGTTATATCCTGTATTATACTCCAGAGCTGTACTCACTATTCTGCTGGTGAGGTCACTGTGTACATACATTACATTACTGATCCTGTACTGATCCTGAGTTATATCCTGTATTATACTCCAGAGCTGTACTCACTATTCTGCTGGTGAGATCACTGTGTACATACATTACATTACTTATCCTGTACTGATCCTGAGTTATACACTGTATTATACTCCAGAGCTGTACTCACTATTCTGCTGGTGGGGGTCACTGTGTACATACATTACATTACTTATCCTGTACTGATCCTGAGTTATATCCTGTATTATACTCCAGAGCTGCACTCACTATTCTGCTGGTGAGGTCACTGTGTACATACATTACATTACTTATCCTGTACTGATCCTGAGTTATATCCTGTATTATATCCCAGAGCTGCACTCACTATTCTGCTGGTGAGGTCACTGTGTACATACATTACATTACTTATCCTGTACTGATCCTGAGTTATATCCTGTATTATATTCCAGAGCTGTACTCACTATTCTGCTGGTGTGGTCACTGTGTACATACATTACATTACTTATCCTGTACTGATTCTGAGTTATATCCTGTGTTATACTCCAGAGCTGTACTCACTATTCTGCTGGTGAGGTCACTGTGTAAATACATTACATTACTTATCCTGTACTGATCCTGAGTTATATCCTGTATTATATTCCAGAGCTGTACTCACTATTCTGCTGGTGAGGTCACTGTGTACATACATTACATTACTTATCCTGTACTGATCCTGAGTTATATCCTGTATTATACTCCAGAGCTGTACTCACTATTCTGCTGGTGAGGTCACTGGGTACATACATTACATTACTTATCCTGTACTGATCCTGAGTTATATCCTGTATTATACTCCAGAGCTGTACTCACTATTCTGTTGGTGAGGTCACTGTGTACATACATTACATTACTGATCCTGTACTGATCCTGAGTTATATCCTGTATTATACTCCAGAGCTGTACTCACTATTCTGCTGGTGAGGTCACTGTGTACATACATTACATTACTTATCCTGTACTGATCCTGAGTTATATCCTGTATTATACTCCAGAGCTGTACTCACTATTCTGCTGGTGGGATCACTGTGTACATACATTACATTACTTATCCTGTACTGATCCTGAGTTATATCCTGTATTATACTCCAGAGCTGCACTCACTATTCTGCTGGTGAGGTCACTGTGTACATACATTACATTACTTATCCTGTACTGATCCTGAGTTATATCCTGTATTATACCCCAGAGCTGTACTCACTATTCTGCTGGTGAGATCACTGTGTACATACATTACATTACTTATCCTGTACTGATCCTGAGTTATATCCTGTATTATACTCCAGAGCTGCACTCACTATTCTGCTGGTGAGGTCACTGCCTGAGAGCAGAATTGTGAGTTCAGCTCTAGATGTGACAGGAATAAACCGTCCTCTTACCCAGAATGCTGGTGGGTCCAGGCTTCCTTCCTTCCATGTCGGTCATGGCGGTCACGTATCTAGCGGACAGGTCCTGGTACAGCTCTTCTCTCATCTTTCCTGCACCCACAGAATGAGGACATTCAGGCAATGATCTGATTGGTCGCCCTGGGCTCTATCAGTCACAGTATAGACGACCCACCGGTTGCCAGACTCTCGCCCGTCGCCAGGTGGAGCACGGTGTCGTCACTGACCGGCCAGTCCGGTAGAGAGGCCGTGATGTTCTGGAGCCCCCCCAGCTCCTGCAGCTCCCGGTGAATCTGGGGCCCCGATTTACAGTATTCCCAAAGCTGGTTCCTGTAGCCCAGAGCATCTCCGGCACCGCTCAGCAGCATGGCGGCCATGTAGAGGTCACGTGATGGCGTCCTGAGACAGGGAAATTAAAGAGATGTTATATAACAGTGGTCTCCAACCTGCGGACCTCCAGATGTTGCAAAACTACAACTCCCAGCATGCCCAGACAGCCAAACACTTGTCTGCCTCTTCCAGAGGATCCACACTGATCATGAAAGGTAAATCAAGGCTTCCCTTTTGCAAAACTACAACTCCCAGCATGCCCGGACAGCCAAACAGTTGTCTACCTCTTCCAGAGGATCCACACTGATCATGAAAGGTAAATCAAGGCTTCCCTTTTGCAAAACTACAACTCCCAGCATGCCCGGACAGCCAAACACTTGTCTACCTCTTCCAGAGGATCCACACTGATCATGAAAGGTAAATCAAGGCTTCCCTTTTGCAAAACTTCAACTCCCAGCATGCCCGGACAGCCAAACACTTGTCTGCCTCTTCCAGAGGATCCACACTGATCATGAAAGGTAAAGCAAGGCTTCCTGTTTACAAAACTTCAACTCTCAGCATCTGTCCGGGCATGCTGGGAGTTGTAGTTTTGCAACATCTGGAGGTCCGCAGGTTGAAGACCACTGTTATATAATGTCCCCCCCCCCCCCGTCTATCTAAGATACACCCCAAACTACACCATCAGCCGTCATCGAAACCTGTTGCTTTTCACTGCAGCTTTGCCTATTTACAATGGCCGCTGTGTAAAAACACAAGCTCAGCAGGACACCAGTGCATGGCAGATGATTTGTCTGTATTCTGGCTGTGCTGCGGTGTTACTGCCCCTTTAAGAGCGGAGGCCTGAGGTCCTGCGGGGGCTCAGTCTCTTACTTGCTGTCCTCCATGACTCCCCTGATGGTGTCGCCTTGTATTGTGTGGAGCAGGAGCTGCGTACACTGCACCAGAAAGTACTTCCCAGAATCCTCAGGTCATGTGCTGGCTGTCATGTGACCACATCCCCTGTGTAACCCCTTCCCTGCTGGGGTCTGGTGTCCCCTCTCAGCACATTCCGTGTCTATATCAGGGCACAGTCCAGGCCCCTCACACACTGCAGAGGTCAAAGTTCACACATTTTTTGGTTATATAGTGCAGCAGAGACTATTATTACAGAACTGACTGAGTACACGGCGTCTCCTGTTCTTCCTACTCAAACCTTTCCTCCACCTGTCCTCATATAAACTCATATTCCTTCCCTATATCCCGTCCTTATATACCGACCTCACATCCCGTCCTTATATACAGTCATCGTGTCCCATCCTTATATACCGACCTCACATCCCGTCCTTATATACCGACCTCACATCCCCTCCTTATATACAGTCATCACATCCCGTCCCTATATACCGTCATCACATCCCGTCCTTATATACAGTCATCGCGTCCCGTCCTTATATACCGACCTCACATCCCGTCCTTATATACAGTCATCGCGTCCCATCCTTATATACCGTCATCACATCCCATCCTTATATACCGTCATCACATCCCGTCCTTATATACAGTCATCGCGTCCCGTCCTTATATACCGACCTCACATCCCGTCCTTATATACAGTCATCGCGTCCCATCCTTATATACCGTCATCACATCCCATCCTTATATACAGTCATCGCCTCCCGTCCTTATATACCATCATCAAATCCCGTCCTTATATACAGTCATCACATCCCCTCCTTATATACCGTCATCACATCCCATCCTTATATACAGTCATCACATCCCGTCCTTATATACCGTCATCACATCCCGTCCTTATATACCGTCATCACATCCTGTCCTTATATACCGACCTCACATCCTGTCCTTATATACCATCATCACATCCCATCCTTATATACAGTCATCGCGTCCCATCCTTATATACCGTCATCACATCCCATCCTTATATACCGTCATCACATCCCATCCTTATATACCGTCATCACATCCCGTCCTTATATACAGTCAGCACATCCCGTCCTTATATACCGACCTCACATCCCGTCCTTATATACAGTCATCACATCCCGTCCTTATATACCGACCTCACATCCCGTCCTTATATACCGTCATCACATCCCGTCCTTATATACCGTCATCGCGTCCCATCCTTATATACAGTCATCACATCCTGTCCTTATATACCGTCATCACATCCCATCCTTATATACCGTCATCACATCCCATCCTTATATACCGTCATCGCGTCCCATCCTTATATACAGTCATCGCCTCCCATCCTTATATACAGTCATCGCGTCCCATCCTTATATACCGTCATCGCATCCCCTCCTTATATACCGTCATCGCATCCCATCCTTATATACCGTCATCACATCCATCCTTATATACCGTCATCACATTCATCCTTATATACCGTCATCACATCCTGTCCTTATATACCGTCATCACATCCCGTCCTTATATACAGTCATCGCATCCCGTCCTTATATACCGTCATCGCCTCCCGTCCTTATATACCGTCATTGCATCCCGTCCTTATATACCATCATCACATCCCCTCCTTATATACCGTCATCACATCCCGTCCTTATATACCGTCATCGCATCCCATCCTTATATACCGTCATCGCCTCCCGTCCTTATATACCGTCATCGCATCCCGTCCTTATATACCGTCATCGCATCCCATCCTTATATACCGTCATTGCATCCCATCCTTATATACCGTCATCGCATCCCATCCTTATATACCGTCATCACATCCATCCTTATATACCGTCATCACATCCTGTCCTTATATACCGTCATCACATCCCGTCCTTATATACCGTCATCACATCCATCCTTATATACCATCATCGCATCCCGTCCTTATATACCCTCATCACCTCCCGTCCTTATATACCGTCATCACATCCCATCCTTATATACCGTCATCGCATCCCGTCCTTATATACCGTCATCGCATCCCGTCCTTATATA